>NW_028124376.1:0-54048 GCF_965194825.1 Balaenoptera physalus | reverse complement strand
GTGATGACAAGGGCCATGGCGAATTGTGATGACAGGTGTCATCGGGCATTGTGATGACAGAGGTTATCAAGCATTGTGAAGAATGGTACCATGGATCACTGTGATAACAGGGGCCATGGAGCATTGTGATGACAAAGGCCATGGAGCATTTTGATGAAAAGTGTCATGGAGAATTGTGATGAGACGGTCATGGAGCATTATGATGACAAGAGTTCTGGAGCATTGAGTTGAGAAGGGAATGGAGCATTGTGATTACAGGGTCCATGGAGGATAGTGATGATATCTGTCATGGAAGATTTTGCTGACAGGGGCCATGGAGCATTGTGATGACAGGTATAATGTGGCATTGTGATGACAGTGGCCATAGAGCATTGTGATGAAATGAATCATGGAGCAATGTGATTACAGGGACCGTGTAGCATTGCGAATGCATAGGCTATGGAGCATTGTGATGACAGGAGTCGAGGAGCATTGTGATGTAAGTGGTCATGGATCATTGTGATGACAAGTGTCCTGGACCATTGTGATGACACGGGTCATGGAGCATTGTGATGACAAGGGCCATGGCGAATTGTGATGACATGTGTCTTGGGGCATTGTGATGACAGTGGTCAAATAGAATTGTGATGAAAGGTATCATGGAGCACTGTGATGACAGGGGCCATGGAACATGGAGATGACAAAGGCCAAGGAGCATTGTGATGACAAGTATCATGGAACTTTGTGATGAAATGGGCATACATCATTATGATGACAAGAGTTCTGGAGCATTGTGATGACAAGGGCATGGAGCATTGTGATTACAGTGGTCATGGAGCATTGTGATGACAGTGGTCATGGAGCATTGTAATGACAGGGGCCATGAAGCATTGTGATGACAGGGGTCATGGGGGATTGTGATGAAAGTGGTCATGGAGCATTGTGATGAAAGGGGTCATGGAGCACTGTGATTACAGGTGCCATCTATAATTGTGATGACAAAGGCCATGGAGCATTGTGATGACAGTTGTCATGGAGCATTGTGTTGAAAGGGGCATGGAGCATTGTGATGACTGCGATCATGGAGCATTGTTATGAAGAAGGTCATGGGGCAGTGTAATGACAAGTATCATGGAGCGTGTGATGAAAGGAGTCATGGAGCATTGTGATTAAATGGATCATGAGGCATTTTGATGACAAGAGTCATGGAACATTGTGATGACAGGGATCATGGATCATTGTGATGACAAGGGCTATGGAGCCTTGTGATGACTGGGGTCATGGGGCATGGTGATGACAGTGGTCATGGAGCATTGTGATGACGAAGACCACGGAGCATTGTGATGACAGGTGTCATGGAGCATTGTGATGAAAGGGGTCATGGATCACTACGATGACATGGGTAATGGAGCATTGTGATGATACGGGCATGGAGCATTGTGATGACAGGGGTCATGCAGCATTGTGATGACATGGGCATGGAGCATAGTGATGACAAAAGTTCTGGAGCATTTTGATGACAAGGGCATGGATCATTGTGATTACAGGGGCCATGAAACATTGAGATGACAAGGCAATGCAGCATTGTGATGAAAGGGGTCATGGAGCACTATGATTACAGGTGCCATCTATAATTGTGATGACAAAGGCCATGGAGCATTGAGATGACAGTTGTCATGGAGCATAGTGTTGAAAGGGGCATGGAGCATTGTGACGACAATGGTCATGGAGCATTGTGATGACTGGTATCATGGAGCATTGTTATGAAGAAGGTCATGGGGCAGTGTAATGACAAGTATCATGGAGCATGTGATGAAAGGAGTCCTGGAGCATTGTGATTAAATGGATCATGAGGCATTTTGATGACAAGAGTCATGGAACATTGTGTTGACAGGGATCATGGAGCATTGTGATGACTGGGGTCATGGGGCATGTTGATGACAGTGGTCATGGAGCATTGTGATAACGAAGATCACGGAGCATTGTGATGACAGGTGTCATGGAGCATTGTGATGAAAGGGGTCATGGATCACTACGATGACATGGGTAATGGAGCATTGTGATGATACGGGCATGGAGCATTGTGATGACAGGGGTCATGCAGCATTGTGAAGACAGGGGTCATGCAGCATTGTGATGACATGGGCATGGAGCATAGTGATGACAAAAGTTCTGGAGCATTTTGATGACAAGGGCATGGATCATTGTGATTACAGGGGCCATGAAACATTGAGATGACAAGGGAATGGAGCATTGTGATGAAAGCGGTCCTGGAGAATTGTGAGGAAACAGGTCATGGATTATTGGGCTGGAAGGATTCCTGGAGCATTGTGATGACAAGTGCCATGGAGCATTTTAATGAAAGGGGTACTGGAGCCTTGTACGGAAATGGTTCATGGATCATCGTGATTACACGGATCATGGAATATTGTGATGACAAGGGTTTCGGAGCATTGTGAGGACAGGGGTCATGGAGCACTGTAATAGCAGGGGTGATGGGGCATTCTGATGACAGGGGCATGGAGCATTGTGATGACAGAAGTCATAGAATATTGTGATGACAAGGGCCATGGAGCATTGTCATGAAAGGTCTTATCTGGCATTGTGATGAGAGTGGTCATGGAGCCTTGTGATAAAAGTTGTCATGAAGCACTGTTATTACAGGGGCCATGTAGAATTTTGATGACAAAGGCCATGGAGCACTGTGATGACAGGCATCATGGAGCAATTTGATGAAAGCGGTCATGGAGCATTGTGATGAAATGTGCCATGGAATATTGTGAAGACAAATGTCCTGGAGCATTGTTATGACAAGGGCCATGGCCAATTCTGATAACAGGTGTAATGGAGCACTGTGATGACAGTGGTCATCTCTCATTATGATGAAAGGTATCACGGAGCACTGTGATGACAGGGGCCATGGAGCATTGTGATGACACGGGCATGGAGCATTATGATGAGAAGTGATCTGGAGCATTGCGATGACAAGGGTATGGAGCATTGTGATTACAGGGGCCAGGGAGCATTGAGATGACAAGGGAATGGAGCATTGTGATGAAAGCGGTCCTGGAGAATTGTGAGGAAACATTCATGGATTATTGGGCTGGAAGGATTCGTGGAGCATTGTGATGACAAGTGCCATGGAGCATTTTAATGAAAGGGGTACTGGAGCATTGTACGGAAATGGTTCATGGATCATCGTGATTACACGGATCATGGAATATTGTGATGACAAGGGTTTTGGAGCATTGTGATGACAGGGGTCATGGAGCACTGTAATAGCAGGGGTGATGGGGGCATTGTGATGAGAGGGGCATGGAGCATTGTGATGACAGAAGTCATAGAATATTGTGATGACAAGGTCCATGGAGCATTGTCATGAAAGGTCTTATCTGGCATTGTGATGAGAGTGGTCATGGAGCATTGTGATAAAAGTTGTCATGAAGCACTGTAATTACAGGGGCCATGTAGAATTTTGATGACAAAGGCATTGGAGCACTGTGATGACAGGCATCATGGAGCAATTTGATGAAAGTGGTCACGGAGTATTGTGATGAAATGCGCCATGGAACATTGTGAAGACAAGGGTCCTGGAGCATTGTTATGACAAGGGCCATGGCCAATTCTGATAACAGGTGTCATGGAGCACTGTGATGACAGTGGTCATCTATCATTATGTTGAAAGGTATCACGGAGCACTGTGATGACAGGGATCATGGAGCATTCTGATGAATGTGGTCATAGTTCATTGTGATGATTAGTGTCCAGGAACAGTGCAATGACATGGATCATGGAGCATTGTGATGACAAGGGCCATGGCGAATTGTGATGACAGGTGTCATCGGGCATTGTGATGACAGAGGTTATCAAGCATTGTGATGAATGGTACCATGAATCACTGTGATAACAGGGGCCATGGAGCATTGTGATGACAAAGGCCATGGAGCATTTTGATGAAAATTGTCATGGAGAATTGTGATGAGACGGTCATGGAGCATTATGATGCCAAGAGTTCTGGAGCTTTGCGTTGACAAGGGAATGGAGCATTGTGATTACAAGGTCCATGGAGGATAGTGATGACATCTGTCATGGAAGATTGTGCTGACAGGGGCCATGGAACATTGTGATGACAGTGGTCATGGAGCATTGTAATGACAGGGGCCATGAAGCATTGTGATGACAGGGGTCATGGGGGATTGTGATGACAGTGGTCATGGAGCATTGTGATGAAAGGGGTCATGGAGCACTGTGATTACAGGTGCCATCTATAATTGTGATGACAAAGGCCATGGAGCATTGTGATGACAGTTGTCATGGAGCATTGTGTTGAAAGGGGCATGGAGCATTGGGACGACAATGGTCATGGAGCATTGTGATGACTGGTATCATGGAGCATTTTTATGAAGAAGGTCATGGGGCAGTGTAATGATAAGTATCATGGAGCATGTGATGAAAGGAGTCATGGAGGATTGTGATTAAATGGATCATGAGGCATTTTGATGACAAGAGTCATGGAACATTGTGATGACAGGGATCATGGAGCATTGTGATGACAAGGGCTATGGAGCATTGTGATGACTGGGGTCATGGGGCATGGTGATGACTGTGGTCATGGAGCATTGTGATGACGAAGACCACAGAGCATTGTGATGACAGGTGTCATGGAGCATTGTGATGAAAGGGGTCATGGATCACTACGATGACATGGGTAATGGAGCATTGTGATGATACGGGCATGGAGCATTGTGATGACAGGGGTCATGCAGCATTGTGAAGACAGGGGTCATGCAGCATTGTGATGACATGGGCATGGAGCATAGTGATGACAAAAGTTCTGGAGCATTTTGATGACAAGGGCATGGATGATTGTGATTACAGGGGCCATGAAACATTGAGATGACAAGGGAATGGAGCATTGTGATGAAAGCGGTCCTGGAGAATTGTGAGGAAACAGGTCATGGATTATTGGGCTGGAAGGATTCCTGGAGCATTGTGATGACACGTGCCATGGAGCATTTTAATGAAAGGGGTACTGGAGCATTGTACGGAAATGGTTCATGGATCATCGTGATTACACGGATCATGGACTATTGTGATGAGAAGGGTTTTGGAGCATTGTGATGACAGGGGTCATGGAGCACTGTAATAGCAGGGGTGATGGGGCATTGTGATGACAGGGGCATGGAGCATTGTGATGACAGAAGTCATAGAATATTGTGATGACAAGGGCCATGGAGCATTGTCATGAAAGGTCTTATCTGGCATTGTGATGAGAGTGGTCATGGAGCCTTGTGATAAAAGTTGTCATGAAGCACTGTTATTACAGGGGCCATGTAGAATTTTGATGACAAAGGCCATGGAGCACTGTGATGACAGGCATCATGGAGCAATTTGATGAAAGTGGTCATGGAGCATTGTGATGAAATGCGCCATGGAACATTGTGAAGACAAGTGTCCTGGAGCATTGTTGTGACAAGGGCCATGGCCAATTCTGATGACAGGTGTCATGGAGCACTGTGATGACGGTGGTCATCTCTCATTATGATGAAAGGTATCACGGAGCACTGTGATGACAGGGGCCAGGGAGCATTGTGATTACACGGGCATGGAGCATTATGATGAGAAGTGATCTGGAGCATTGCGATGACAAGGGTATGGAGCATTGTGATTACAGGGGCCAGGGAGGATAGTGATGACATCTGTCATGGAACATTGTGCTGACAGGGGCCATGGAGCATTGTGATGACAGGTATAATGTGGCATTGTGATGACAGTGGCCATAGAGCATTGTGATGAAATGAATCATGGAGCAATGTGATTACAGGGACCGTGTAGCATTGCGAATGCGTAGCCTATGGAGCATTGTGATGACAGGAGTCGAGGAGCATTGTGATGTAAGTGGTCATGGATCATTGTGATGACAAGTGTCCTGGACCATTGTGATGACACGGGTCATGGATCATTGTGATGACAAGGGCCATGGCGAATTGTCATGACATGTGTCTTGGGGCATTGTGATGACAGTGGTCAAATAGAATTGTGATGAAAGGTATCATGGAGCACTGTGATGACAGGGGCCATGGAACATGGTGATGACAAAGGCCAAGGAGCATTGTGATGACAAGTATCATGGACCTTTGTGATGAAATGGGCATACATCATTATGATGACAAGAGTTCTGGAGCATTGTGATGACAAGGGCATGGAGCATTGTGATTACAGGGGTCATGGAGCATTGTGATGACAACTGTCATGGAACATTGTGATGACAGGGTTCATGGAGCATTGTGATTAAAGGGGTCATGGAGCATTTTGATGACAAGGGCAGGTGAACATTTTGATTACATTAGTAATGGAGCATTGTGATGACATGTGCAGGGAACTTTGTGATGACAGGTGTAATAGAACATTGTGATTACAGGGGACATGGAGCATTTTGATGACATGGGCAGGCAACATTGTGATGACAGGTGTCATGGAGCATTGTGATGACAATTGTCATTTAAAGTTGTGCTGACAGGGATCATGGAGCATTGTGATGAGACGGGCATTGCAGCCTTGTGATGACAGGCGTACTGGAGCCTTCTGAGGAAAGATCTCATGGGTCATTGTGATTACAGTGATCATGGAACATTGTGATGACAGTGGTCATGGAGCATTGTAATGACAGGGGCCATGAAGCATTGTGATGACAGGGGTCATGGGGGATTGTGATGACAGTGGTCATGGAGCATTGTGATGAAAGGGGTCATGGAGCACTGTGATTACAGGTGCCATCTATAATTGTGATGACAAAGGCCATGGGGCATTGTGATGACAGTTGTCATGGAGCATTGTGTTGAAAGGGGCATGGAGCATTGTGACGACAATGGTCATGGAGCATTGTGATGACTGGTATCATGGAGCATTGTTATGAAAAAGGTCATGGGGCAGTGTAATGACAAGTATCATGGAGCATGTGATGAAAGGAGTCATGGAGCATTGTGATTAAATGGATCATGAGGCATTTTGATGACAAGAGTCATGGCACATTGTGATGACAGGGATCATGGAGCATTGTGATGACAAGGGCTATGGGGCATTGTGATGACTGGGGTCATGGGGCATGGTGATGTCAGTGGTCATGGAGCATTGTGATGACGAAGACCACGGAGCATTGTGATGACAGGTGTCATGGAGCATTGTGATGAAATGGGTCATGGATCACTACGATGACATGAGTAATGGAGCATTGTGATGATACGGACATGGAGCATTGTGATGACAGGGGTCATGCAGCATTGTGAAGACAGGGGTCATGCAGCATTGTGATGACATGGGCATGGAGCATAGTGATGACAAAAGTTCTG
This sequence comes from Balaenoptera physalus, assembly GCF_965194825.1. NCBI lineage: Eukaryota > Metazoa > Chordata > Mammalia > Artiodactyla > Balaenopteridae > Balaenoptera > Balaenoptera physalus. Next base: position 46,720 of record NW_028124376.1, on the reverse strand, counting down.
GAGCATTTTGATGACAAGGGCATGGATCATTGTGATTACAGGGGCCATGAAACAATGAGATGACAAGGGAATGGAGCATTGTGATGAAAGCGGTCCTGGAGAATTGTGAGGAAACAGGTCATGGATTATTGGGCTGGAAGGATTCCTGGAGCATTGTGATGACAAGTGCCATGGAGCATTTTAATGAAAGGGGTACTGGAGCATTGTACGGAAATGGTTCATGGATCATCATGATTACACGGATCATGGAATATTGTGATGACAAGGGTTTTGGAGCATTGTGATGACAGGGGCATGGAGCATTGTGGTGACAGAATTCATAGAATATTGTGATGACAAGGGCCATGGGGCATTGTCATGAAAGGTCTTATCTGGCATTGTGATGAGAGTGGTCATGGAGCATTGTGATAAAAGTTGTCATGAAGCACTGTTATTACAGGGGCCATGTAGAATTTTGATGACAAAGGCATTGGAGCACTGTGATGACAGGCATCATGGAGCAATTTGATGAAAGTGGTCATGGAGCATTGTGATGAAATGCGCCATGGAACATTGTGAAGACAAGTGTCCTGGAGCATTGTTATGACAAGGGCCATGGCCAATTCTGATGACAGGTGTCATGGAGCACTGTGATGACAGTGGTCATCTATCATTATGATGAAAGATATCACGGAGCACTGTGATGACAGGGGTCATGGAGCATTCTGATGAATGTGGTCATAGTTCATTGTGATGATTAGTGTCCAGGAACAGTGCAATGACATGGATCATGGAGCATTGTGATGACAAGGGCCATGGCGAATTGTGATGACAGGTGTCATCGGGCATTGTGATGACAGAGGTTATCAAGCATTGTGATGAATGGTACCATGGATCACTGTAATAACAGGGGCCATGGAGCATTGTGATGACAAAGGCCATGGAGCATTTTGATGAAAAGTGTCATGGAGAATTGTGATGAGACGGTCATGGAGCATTATGATGACAAGAGTTCTGGAGCATTGCGTTGACAAGGGAATGGAGCATTGTGATTACAGGGTCCATGGAGGATAGTGATGACATCTGTCATGGAACATTGTGCTGACAGGGGCCATGGAGCATTGTGATGACAGGTATAATGTGGCATTGTGATGACAGTGGCCATAGATCATTGTGATGAAATGAATCATGGAGCAATGTGATTACAGGGACCGTGTAGCATTGCGAATGCATAGGCTATGGAGCATTGTGATGACAGGAGTCGAGGAGCATTGTGATGTAAGTGGTCATGGATCATTGTGATGACAAGTGTCCTGGACCATTGTGATGACACGGTTCATGGAGCATTGTGATGACAAGGGCCATGGCGAATTGTGATGACATGTGTCTTGGGGCATTGTGATGACAGTGGTCAAATAGAATTGTGATGAATGGTGTCATGGAGCACTGTGATGACAGGGGCCATGGAATATGGTGATGACAAAGGCCAAGGAGCATTGTGATGACAAGTATCATGGAACTTTGTGATGAAATGGGCATACATCATTATGATGACAAGAGTTCTGGAGCATTGTGATGACAAGGGCATGGAGCATTGTGATTACAGGGGTCATGGAGCATTGTGATGACAACTGTCATGGAACATTGTGATGACAGGGTTCATGGAGCATTGTGATTAAAGGGGTCATGGAGCATTTTGATGACAAGGGCAGGCGAACATTTTGATTACATTAGTAATGGAGCATTGTGATGACATGTGCAGGGAACTTTGTGATGACAGGTGTAATAGAACATTGTGATTACAGGGGACATGGAGCATTTTGATGACATGGGCAGGCAACATTGTGATGACAGGTGTCATGGAGCATTGTGATGACAATTGTCATTTAAAGTTGTGCTGACAGGGATCATGGAGCATTGTGATGAGACGGGCATTGCAGCCTTGTGATGACAGGCGTACTGGAGCCTTCTGAGGAAAGATCTCATGGGTCATTGTGATTACAGTGATCATGGAACATTGTGATGACAGTGGTCATGGAGCATTGTAATGACAGGGGCCATGAAGCATTGTGATGACAGGGGTCATGGGGGATTGTGATGACAGTGGTCATGGAGCATTGTGATGAAAGGGGTCATGGAGCACTGTGATTACAGGTGCCATCTATAATTGTGATGACAAAGGCCATGGAGCATTGTGATGACAGTTGTCATGGAGCATTGTGTTGAAAGGGGCATGGAGCATTGTGACGACAATGGTCATGGAGCATTGTGATGACTGGTATCATGGAGCATTGTTATGAAAAAGGTCATGGGGCAGTGTAATGACAAGTATCATGGAGCATGTGATGAAAGGAGTCATGGAGCATTGTGATTAAATGGATCATGAGGCATTTTGATGACAAGAGTCATGGCACATTGTGATGACAGGGATCATGGAGCATTGTGATGACAAGGGCTATGGAGCATTGTGATGACTGGGGTCATGGGGCATGGTGATGTCAGTGGTCATGGAGCATTGTGATGACGAAGACCACGGAGCATTGTGATGACAGGTGTCATGGAGCATTGTGATGAAATGGGTCATGGATCACTACGATGACATGAGTAATGGAGCATTGTGATGATACGGACATGGAGCATTGTGATGACAGGGGTCATGCAGCATTGTGAAGACAGGGGTCATGCAGCATTGTGATGACATGGGCATGGAGCATAGTGATGACAAAAGTTCTGGAGCATTTTGATGACAAGGGCATGGATCATTGTGATTACAGGGGCCATGAAACAATGAGATGACAAGGGAATGGAGCATTGTGATGAAAGCGGTCCTGGAGAATTGTGAGGAAACAGGTCATGGATTATTGGGCTGGAAGGATTCCTGGAGCATTGTGATGACAAGTGCCATGGAGCATTTTAATGAAAGGGGTACTGGAGCATTGTACGGAAATGGTTCATGGATCATCATGATTACACGGATCATGGAATATTGTGATGACAAGGGTTTTGGAGCATTGTGATGACAGGGGCATGGAGCATTGTGATGACAGAAGTCATAGAATATTGTGATGACAAGGGCCATGGGGCATTGTCATGAAAGGTCTTATCTGGCATTGTGATGAGAGTGGTCATGGAGCATTGTGATAAAAGTTGTCATGAAGCACTGTTATTACAGGGGCCATGTAGAATTTTGATGACAAATGCATTGGAGCACTGTGATGACAGGCATCATGGAGCAATTTGATGAAAGTGGTCATGGAGCATTGTGATGAAATGCGCCATGGAACATTGTGAAGACAAGTGTCCTGGAGCATTGTTATGACAAGGGCCATGGCCAATTCTGATGACAGGTGTCATGGAGCACTGTGATGACAGTGGTCATCTATCATTATGATGAAAGATATCACGGAGCACTGTGATGACAGGGGTCATGGAGCATTCTGATGAATGTGGTCATAGTTCATTGTGATGATTAGTGTCCAGGAACAGTGCAATGACATGGATCATGGAGCATTGTGATGACAAGGGCCATGGCGAATTGTGATGACAGGTGTCATCGGGCATTGTGATGACAGAGGTTATCAAGCATTGTGATGAATGGTACCATGGATCACTGTGATAACAGGGGCCATGGAGCATTGTGATGACAAAGGCCATGGAGCATTTTGATGAAAAGTGTCATGGAGAATTGTGATGAGACGGTCATGGAGCATTATGATGACAAGGGTTCTGGAGCATTGCGTTGACAAGGGAATGGAGCATTGTGATTACAGGGTCCATGGAGGATAGTGATGACATCTGTCATGGAACATTGTGCTGACAGGGGCCATGGAGCATTGTGATGACAGGTATAATGTGGCATTGTGATGACAGTGGCCATAGATCATTGTGATGAAATGAATCATGGAGCAATGTGATTACAGGGACCGTGTAGCATTGCGAATGCGTAGCCTATGGAGCATTGTGATGACAGGAGTCGAGGAGCATTGTGATGTAAGTGGTCATGGATCATTGTGATGACAAGTGTCCTGGACCATTGTGATGACACGGGTCATGGAGCATTGTGATGACAAGGGCCATGGCGAATTGTCATGACATGTGTCTTGGGGCATTGTGATGACAGTGGTCAAATAGAATTGTGATGAAAGGTATCATGGAGCACTGTGATGACAGGGGCCATGGAACATGGTGATGACAAAGGCCAAGGAGCATTGTGATGACAAGTATCATGGACCTTTGTGATGAAATGGGCATACATCATTATGATGACAAGAGTTCTGGAGCATTGTGATGACAAGGGCATGGAGCATTGTGATTACAGGGGTCATGGAGCATTGTGATGACAACTGTCATGGAACATTGTGATGACAGGGTTCATGGAGCATTGTGATTAAAGGGGTCATGGAGCATTTTGATGACAAGGGCAGGCGAACATTTTGATTACATTAGTAATGGAGCATTGTGATGACATGTGCAGGGAACTTTGTGATGACAGGTGTAATAGAACATTGTGATTACAGGGGACATGGAGCATTTTGATGACATGGGCAGGCAACATTGTGATGACAGGTGTCATGGAGCATTGTGATGACAATTGTCATTTAAAGTTGTGCTGACAGGGATCATGGAGCATTGTGATGAGACGGGCATTGCAGCCTTGTGATGACAGGCGTACTGGAGCCTTCTGAGGAAAGATCTCATGGGTCATTGTGATTACAGTGATCATGGAACATTGTGATGACAGTGGTCATGGAGCATTGTAATGACAGGGGCCATGAAGCATTGTGATGACAGGGGTCATGGGGGATTGTGATGACAGTGGTCATGGAGCATTGTGATGAAAGGGGTCATGGAGCACTGTGATTACAGGTGCCATCTATAATTGTGATGACAAAGGCCATGGAGCATTGTGATGACAGTTGTCATGGAGCATTGTGTTGAAAGGGGCATGGAGCATTGTGACGACAATGGTCATGGAGCATTGTAATGACAAGTATCATGGAGCATGTGATGAAAGGAGTCATGGAGCATTGTGATTAAATGGATCATGAGGCATTTTGATGACAAGAGTCATGGCACATTGTGATGACAGGGATCATGGAGCATTGTGATGACAAGGGCTATGGAGCATTGTGATGACTGGGGTCATGGGGCATGGTGATGTCAGTGGTCATGGAGCATTGTGATGACGAAGACCACGGAGCATTGTGATGACAGGTGTCATGGAGCATTGTGATGAAATGGGTCATGGATCACTACGATGACATGAGTAATGGAGCATTGTGATGATACGGACATGGAGCATTGTGATGACAGGGGTCATGCAGCATTGTGAAGACAGGGGTCATGCAGCATTGTGATGACATGGGCATGGAGCATAGTGATGACAAAAGTTCTGGAGCATTTTGATGACAAGGGCATGGATCATTGTGATTACAGGGGCCATGAAACAATGAGATGACAAGGGAATGGAGCATTGTGATGAAAGCGGTCCTGGAGAATTGTGAGGAAACAGGTCATGGATTATTGGGCTGGAAGGATTCCTGGAGCATTGTGATGACAAGTGCCATGGAGCATTTTAATGAAAGGGGTACTGGAGCATTGTACGGAAATGGTTCATGGATCATCATGATTACACGGATCATGGAATATTGTGATGACAAGGGTTTTGGAGCATTGTGATGACAGGGGCATGGAGCATTGTGATGACAGAAGTCATAGAATATTGTGATGACAAGGGCCATGGGGCATTGTCATGAAAGGTCTTATCTGGCATTGTGATGAGAGTGGTCATGGAGCATTGTGATAAAAGTTGTCATGAAGCACTGTTATTACAGGGCCATGTAGAATTTTGATGACAAAGGCATTGGAGCACTGTGATGACAGGCATCATGGAGCAATTTGATGAAAGTGGTCATGGAGCATTGTGGTGAAATGCGCCATGGAACATTGTGAAGACAAGTGTCCTGGAGCATTGTTATGACAAGGGCCATGGCCAATTCTGATGACAGGTGTCATGGAGCACTGTGATGACAGTGGTCATCTATCATTATGATGAAAGATATCACGGAGCACTGTGATGACAGGGGTCATGGAGCATTCTGATGAATGTGGTCATAGTTCATTGTGATGATTAGTGTCCAGGAACAGTGCAATGACATGGATCATGGAGCATTGTGATGACAAGGGCCATGGCGAATTGTGATGACAGGTGTCATCGGGCATTGTGATGACAGAGGTTATCAAGCATTGTGATGAATGGTACCATGGATCACTGTGATAACAGGGGCCATGGAGCATTGTGATGACAAAGGCCATGGAGCATTTTGATGAAAAGTGTCATGGAGAATTGTGATGAGACGGTCATGGAGCATTATGATGACAAGGGTTCTGGAGCATTGCGTTGACAAGGGAATGGAGCATTGTGATTACAGGGTCCATGGAGGATAGTGATGACATCTGTCATGGAACATTGTGCTGACAGGGGCCATGGAGCATTGTGATGACAGGTATAATGTGGCATTGTGATGACAGTGGCCATAGAGCATTGTGATGAAATGAATCATGGAGCAATGTGATTACAGGGACCGTGTAGCATTGCGAATGCGTAGCCTATGGAGCATTGTGATGACAGGAGTCGAGGAGCATTGTGATGTAAGTGGTCATGGATCATTGTGATGACAAGTGTCCTGGACCATTGTGATGACACGGGTCATGGAGCATTGTGATGACAAGGGCCATGGCGAATTGTCATGACATGTGTCTTGGGGCATTGTGATGACAGTGGTCAAATAGAATTGTGATGAAAGGTATCATGGAGCACTGTGATGACAGGGGCCATGGAACATGGTGATGACAAAGGCCAAGGAGCATTGTGATGACAAGTATCATGGACCTTTGTGATGAAATGGGCATACATCATTATGATGACAAGAGTTCTGGAGCATTGTGATGACAAGGGCATGGAGCATTGTGATTACAGGGGTCATGGAGCATTGTGATGACAACTGTCATGGAACATTGTGATGACAGGGTTCATGGAGCATTGTGATTAAAGGGGTCATGGAGCATTTTGATGACAAGGGCAGGCGAACATTTTGATTACATTAGTAATGGAGCATTGTGATGACATGTGCAGGGAACTTTGTGATGACAGGTGTAATAGAACATTGTGATTACAGGGGACATGGAGCATTTTGATGACATGGGCAGGCAACATTGTGATGACAGGTGTCATGGAGCATTGTGATGACAATTGTCATTTAAAGTTGTGCTGACAGGGATCATGGAGCATTGTGATGAGACGGGCATTGCAGCCTTGTGATGACAGGCGTACTGGAGCCTTCTGAGGAAAGATCTCATGGGTCATTGTGATTACAGTGATCATGGAACATTGTGATGACAGTGGTCATGGAGCATTGTAATGACAGGGGCCATGAAGCATTGTGATGACAGGGGTCATGGGGGATTGTGATGACAGTGGTCATGGAGCATTGTGATGAAAGGGGTCATGGAGCACTGTGATTACAGGTGCCATCTATAATTGTGATGACAAAGGCCATGGGGCATTGTGATGACAGTTGTCATGGAGCATTGTGTTGAAAGGGGCATGGAGCATTGTGACGACAATGGTCATGGAGCATTGTGATGACTGGTATCATGGAGCATTGTTATGAAAAAGGTCATGGGGCAGTGTAATGACAAGTATCATGGAGCATGTGATGAAAGGAGTCATGGAGCATTGTGATTAAATGGATCATGAGGCATTTTGATGACAAGAGTCATGGCACATTGTGATGACAGGGATCATGGAGCATTGTGATGACAAGGGCTATGGGGCATTGTGATGACTGGGGTCATGGGGCATGGTGATGTCAGTGGTCATGGAGCATTGTGATGACGAAGACCACGGAGCATTGTGATGACAGGTGTCATGGAGCATTGTGATGAAATGGGTCATGGATCACTACGATGACATGAGTAATGGAGCATTGTGATGATACGGACATGGAGCATTGTGATGACAGGGGTCATGCAGCATTGTGAAGACAGGGGTCATGCAGCATTGTGATGACATGGGCATGGAGCATAGTGATGACAAAAGTTCTGGAGCATTTTGATGACAAGGGCATGGATCATTGTGATTACAGGGGCCATGACACAATGAGATGACAAGGGAATGGAGCATTGTGATGAAAGCGGTCCTGGAGAATTGTGAGGAAACAGGTCATGGATTATTGGGCTGGAAGGATTCCTGGAGCATTGTGATGACAAGTGCCATGGAGCATTTTAATGAAAGGGGTACTGGAGCATTGTACGGAAATGGTTCATGGATCATCATGATTACACGGATCATGGAATATTGTGATGACAAGGGTTTTGGAGCATTGTGATGACAGGGGCATGGAGCATTGTGATGACAGAAGTCATAGAATATTGTGATGACAAGGGCCATGGGGCATTGTCATGAAAGGTCTTATCTGGCATTGTGATGAGAGTGGTCATGGAGCATTGTGATAAAAGTTGTCATGAAGCACTGTTATTACAGGGGCCATGTAGAATTTTGATGACAAATGCATTGGAGCACTGTGATGACAGGCATCATGGAGCAATTTGATGAAAGTGGTCATGGAGCATTGTGATGAAATGCGCCATGGAACATTGTGAAGACAAGTGTCCTGGAGCATTGTTATGACAAGGGCCATGGCCAATTCTGATGACAGGTGTCATGGAGCACTGTGATGACAGTGGTCATCTATCATTATGATGAAAGATATCACGGAGCACTGTGAAGACAGGTGTCATGGAGCATTGTGATGACAATTGTCATTTAAAGTTGTGCTGACAGGGATCATGGAGCATTGTGATGAGACGGGCATTGCAGCCTTGTGATGACAGGCGTACTGGAGCCTTCTGAGGAAAGATCTCATGGGTCATTGTGATTACAGTGATCATGGAACATTGTGATGACAGTGGTCATGGAGCATTGTAATGACAGGGGCCATGAAGCATTGTGATGACAGGGGTCATGGGGGATTGTGATGACAGTGGTCATGGAGCATTGTGATGAAAGGGGTCATGGAGCACTGTGATTACAGGTGCCATCTATAATTGTGATGACAAAGGCCATGGAGCATTGTGACGACAATGGTCATGGAGCATTGTGATGACTGGTATCATGGAGCATTGTTATGAAAAAGGTCATGGGGCAGTGTAATGACAAGTATCATGGAGCATGTGATGAAAGGAGTCATGGAGCATTGTGATTAAATGGATCATGAGGCATTTTGATGACAAGAGTCATGGCACATTGTGATGACAGGGATCATGGAGCATTGTGATGACAAGGGCTATGGAGCATTGTGATGACTGGGGTCATGGGGCATGGTGATGTCAGTGGTCATGGAGCATTGTGATGACGAAGACCACGGAGCATTGTGATGACAGGTGTCATGGAGCATTGTGATGAAATGGGTCATGGATCACTACGATGACATGAGTAATGGAGCATTGTGATGATACGGACATGGAGCATTGTGATGACAGGGGTCATGCAGCATTGTGAAGACAGGGGTCATGCAGCATTGTGATGACATGGGCATGGAGCATAGTGATGACAAAAGTTCTGGAGCATTTTGATGACAAGGGCATGGATCATTGTGATTACAGGGGCCATGAAACAATGAGATGACAAGGGAATGGAGCATTGTGATGAAAGCGGTCCTGGAGAATTGTGAGGAAACAGGTCATGGATTATTGGGCTGGAAGGATTCCTGGAGCATTGTGATGACAAGTGCCATGGAGCATTTTAATGAAAGGGGTACTGGAGCATTGTACGGAAATGGTTCATGGATCATCATGATTACACGGATCATGGAATATTGTGATGACAAGGGTTTTGGAGCATTGTGATGACAGGGGCATGGAGCATTGTGATGACAGAAGTCATAGAATATTGTGATGACAAGGGCCATGGGGCATTGTCATGAAAGGTCTTATCTGGCATTGTGATGAGAGTGGTCATGGAGCATTGTGATAAAAGTTGTCATGAAGCACTGTTATTACAGGGGCCATGTAGAATTTTGATGACAAATGCATTGGAGCACTGTGATGACAGGCATCATGGAGCAATTTGATGAAAGTGGTCATGGAGCATTGTGATGAAATGCGCCATGGAACATTGTGAAGACAAGTGTCCTGGAGCATTGTTATGACAAGGGCCATGGCCAATTCTGATGACAGGTGTCATGGAGCACTGTGATGACAGTGGTCATCTATCATTATGATGAAAGATATCACGGAGCACTGTGATGACAGGGGTCATGGAGCATTCTGATGAATGTGGTCATAGTTCATTGTGATGATTAGTGTCCAGGAACAGTGCAATGACATGGATCATGGAGCATTGTGATGACAAGGGCCATGGCGAATTGTGATGACAGGTGTCATCGGGCATTGTGATGACAGAGGTTATCAAGCATTGTGATGAATGGTACCATGGATCCCTGTGATAACAGGGGCCATGGAGCATTGTGATGACAAAGGCCATGGAGCATTTTGATGAAAAGTGTCATGGAGAATTGTGATGAGACGGTCATGGAGCATTATGATGACAAGGGTTCTGGAGCATTGCGTTGACAAGGGAATGGAGCATTGTGATTACAGGGTCCATGGAGGATAGTGATGACATCTGTCATGGAACATTGTGCTGACAGGGGCCATGGAGCATTGTGATGACAGGTATAATGTGGCATTGTGATGACAGTGGCCATAGAGCATTGTGATGAAATGAATCATGGAGCAATGTGATTACAGGGACCGAGTAGCATTGCGAATGCGTAGCCTATGGAGCATTGTGATGACAGGAGTCGAGGAGCATTGTGATGTAAGTGGTCATGGATCATTGTGATGACAAGTGTCCTGGACCATTGTGATGACACGGGTCATGGAGCATTGTGATGACAAGGGCCATGGCGAATTGTGATGACATGTGTCTTGGGGCATTGTGATGACAGTGGTCAAATAGAATTGTGATGAAAGGTATCATGGAGCACTGTGATGACAGGGGCCATGGAACATGGTGATGACAAAGGCCAAGGAGCATTGTGATGACAAGTATCATGGACCTTTGTGATGAAATGGGCATACATCATTATGATGACAAGAGTTCTGGAGCATTGTGATGACAAGGGCATGGAGCATTGTGATTACAGGGGTCATGGAGCATTGTGATGACAACTGTCATGGAACATTGTGATGACAGGGTTCATGGAGCATTGTGATTAAAGGGGTCATGGAGCATTTTGATGACAAGGGCAGGCGAACATTTTGATTACATTAGTAATGGAGCATTGTGATGACATGTGCAGGGAACTTTGTGATGACAGGTGTAATAGAACATTGTGATTACAGGGGACATGGAGCATTTTGATGACATGGGCAGGCAACATTGTGATGACAGGTGTCATGGAGCATTGTGATGACAATTGTCATTTAAAGTTGTGCTGACAGGGATCATGGAGCATTGTGATGAGACGGGCATTGCAGCCTTGTGATGACAGGCGTACTGGAGCCTTCTGAGGAAAGATCTCATGGGTCATTGTGATTACAGTGATCATGGAACATTGTGATGACAGTGGTCATGGAGCATTGTAATGACAGGGGCCATGAAGCATTGTGATGACAGGGGTCATGGGGGATTGTGATGACAGTGGTCATGGAGCATTGTGATGAAAGGGGTCATGGAGCACTGTGATTACAGGTGCCATCTATAATTGTGATGACAAAGGCCATGGAGCATTGTGACGACAATGGTCATGGAGCATTGTGATGACTGGTATCATGGAGCATTGTTATGAAAAAGGTCATGGGGCAGTGTAATGACAAGTATCATGGAGCATGTGATGAAAGGAGTCATGGAGCATTGTGATTAAATGGATCATGAGGCATTTTGATGACAAGAGTCATGGCACATTGTGATGACAGGGATCATGGAGCATTGTGATGACAAGGGCTATGGAGCATTGTGATGACTGGGGTCATGGGGCATGGTGATGTCAGTGGTCATGGAGCATTGTGATGACGAAGACCACGGAGCATTGTGATGACAGGTGTCATGGAGCATTGTGATGAAATGGGTCATGGATCACTACGATGACATGAGTAATGGAGCATTGTGATGATACGGACATGGAGCATTGTGATGACAGGGGTCATGCAGCATTGTGAAGACAGGGGTCATGCAGCATTGTGATGACATGGGCATGGAGCATAGTGATGACAAAAGTTCTGGAGCATTTTGATGACAAGGGCATGGATCATTGTGATTACAGGGGCCATGACACAATGAGATGACAAGGGAATGGAGCATTGTGATGAAAGCGGTCCTGGAGAATTGTGAGGAAACAGGTCATGGATTATTGGGCTGGAAGGATTCCTGGAGCATTGTGATGACAAGTGCCATGGAGCATTTTAATGAAAGGGGTACTGGAGCATTGTACGGAAATGGTTCATGGATCATCATGATTACACGGATCATGGAATATTGTGATGACAAGGGTTTTGGAGCATTGTGATGACAGGGGCATGGAGCATTGTGATGACAGAAGTCATAGAATATTGTGATGACAAGGGCCATGGGGCATTGTCATGAAAGGTCTTATCTGGCATTGTGATGAGAGTGGTCATGGAGCATTGTGATAAAAGTTGTCATGAAGCACTGTTATTACAGGGGCCATGTAGAATTTTGATGACAAATGCATTGGAGCACTGTGATGACAGGCATCATGGAGCAATTTGATGAAAGTGGTCATGGAGCATTGTGATGAAATGCGCCATGGAACATTGTGAAGACAAGTGTCCTGGAGCATTGTTATGACAAGGGCCATGGCCAATTCTGATGACAGGTGTCATGGAGCACTGTGATGACAGTGGTCATCTATCATTATGATGAAAGATATCACGGAGCACTGTGAAGACAGGTGTCATGGAGCATTGTGATGACAATTGTCATTTAAAGTTGTGCTGACAGGGATCATGGAGCATTGTGATGAGACGGGCATTGCAGCCTTGTGATGACAGGCGTACTGGAGCCTTCTGAGGAAAGATCTCATGGGTCATTGTGATTACAGTGATCATGGAACATTGTGATGACAGTGGTCATGGAGCATTGTAATGACAGGGGCCATGAAGCATTGTGATGACAGGGGTCATGGGGGATTGTGATGACAGTGGTCATGGAGCATTGTGATGAAAGGGGTCATGGAGCACTGTGATTACAGGTGCCATCTATAATTGTGATGACAAAGGCCATGGAGCATTGTGACGACAATGGTCATGGAGCATTGTGATGACTGGTATCATGGAGCATTGTTATGAAAAAGGTCATGGGGCAGTGTAATGACAAGTATCATGGAGCATGTGATGAAAGGAGTCATGGAGCATTGTGATTAAATGGATCATGAGGCATTTTGATGACAAGAGTCATGGCACATTGTGATGACAGGGATCATGGAGCATTGTGATGACAAGGGCTATGGAGCATTGTGATGACTGGGGTCATGGGGCATGGTGATGTCAGTGGTCATGGAGCATTGTGATGACGAAGACCACGGAGCATTGTGATGACAGGTGTCATGGAGCATTGTGATGAAATGGGTCATGGATCACTACGATGACATGAGTAATGGAGCATTGTGATGATACGGACATGGAGCATTGTGATGACAGGGGTCATGCAGCATTGTGAAGACAGGGGTCATGCAGCATTGTGATGACATGGGCATGGAGCATAGTGATGACAAAAGTTCTGGAGCATTTTGATGACAAGGGCATGGATCATTGTGATTACAGGGGCCATGAAACAATGAGATGACAAGGGAATGGAGCATTGTGATGAAAGCGGTCCTGGAGAATTGTGAGGAAACAGGTCATGGATTATTGGGCTGGAAGGATTCCTGGAGCATTGTGATGACAAGTGCCATGGAGCATTTTAATGAAAGGGGTACTGGAGCATTGTACGGAAATGGTTCATGGATCATCATGATTACACGGATCATGGAATATTGTGATGACAAGGGTTTTGGAGCATTGTGATGACAGGGGCATGGAGCATTGTGATGACAGAAGTCATAGAATATTGTGATGACAAGGGCCATGGGGCATTGTCATGAAAGGTCTTATCTGGCATTGTGATGAGAGTGGTCATGGAGCATTGTGATAAAAGTTGTCATGAAGCACTGTTATTACAGGGGCCATGTAGAATTTTGATGACAAATGCATTGGAGCACTGTGATGACAGGCATCATGGAGCAATTTGATGAAAGTGGTCATGGAGCATTGTGATGAAATGCGCCATGGAACATTGTGAAGACAAGTGTCCTGGAGCATTGTTATGACAAGGGCCATGGCCAATTCTGATGACAGGTGTCATGGAGCACTGTGATGACAGTGGTCATCTATCATTATGATGAAAGATATCACGGAGCACTGTGATGACAGGGGTCATGGAGCATTCTGATGAATGTGGTCATAGTTCATTGTGATGATTAGTGTCCAGGAACAGTGCAATGACATGGATCATGGAGCATTGTGATGACAAGGGCCATGGCGAATTGTGATGACAGGTGTCATCGGGCATTGTGATGACAGAGGTTATCAAGCATTGTGATGAATGGTACCATGGATCACTGTGATAACAGGGGCCATGGAGCATTGTGATGACAAAGGCCATGGAGCATTTTGATGAAAAGTGTCATGGAGAATTGTGATGAGACGGTCATGGAGCATTATGATGACAAGGGTTCTGGAGCATTGCGTTGACAAGGGAATGGAGCATTGTGATTACAGGGTCCATGGAGGATAGTGATGACATCTGTCATGGAACATTGTGCTGACAGGGGCCATGGAGCATTGTGATGACAGGTATAATGTGGCATTGTGATGACAGTGGCCATAGAGCATTGTGATGAAATGAATCATGGAGCAATGTGATTACAGGGACCGAGTAGCATTGCGAATGCGTAGCCTATGGAGCATTGTGATGACAGGAGTCGAGGAGCATTGTGATGTAAGTGGTCATGGATCATTGTGATGACAAGTGTCCTGGACCATTGTGATGACACGGGTCATGGAGCATTGTGATGACAAGGGCCATGGCGAATTGTCATGACATGTGTCTTGGGGCATTGTGATGACAGTGGTCAAATAGAATTGTGATGAAAGGTATCATGGAGCACTGTGATGACAGGGGCCATGGAACATGGTGATGACAAAGGCCAAGGAGCATTGTGATGACAAGTATCATGGACCTTTGTGATGAAATGGGCATACATCATTATGATGACAAGAGTTCTGGAGCATTGTGATGACAAGGGCATGGAGCATTGTGATTACAGGGGTCATGGAGCATTGTGATGACAACTGTCATGGAACATTGTGATGACAGGGTTCATGGAGCATTGTGATTAAAGGGGTCATGGAGCATTTTGATGACAAGGGCAGGCGAACATTTTGATTACATTAGTAATGGAGCATTGTGATGACATGTGCAGGGAACTTTGTGATGACAGGTGTAATAGAACATTGTGATTACAGGGGACATGGAGCATTTTGATGACATGGGCAGGCAACATTGTGATGACAGGTGTCATGGAGCATTGTGATGACAATTGTCATTTAAAGTTGTGCTGACAGGGATCATGGAGCATTGTGATGAGACGGGCATTGCAGCCTTGTGATGACAGGCGTACTGGAGCCTTCTGAGGAAAGATCTCATGGGTCATTGTGATTACAGTGATCATGGAACATTGTGATGACAGTGGTCATGGAGCATTGTAATGACAGGGGCCATGAAGCATTGTGATGACAGGGGTCATGGGGGATTGTGATGACAGTGGTCATGGAGCATTGTGATGAAAGGGGTCATGGAGCACTGTGATTACAGGTGCCATCTATAATTGTGATGACAAAGGCCATGGAGCATTGTGACGACAATGGTCATGGAGCATTGTGATGACTGGTATCATGGAGCATTGTTATGAAAAAGGTCATGGGGCAGTGTAATGACAAGTATCATGGAGCATGTGATGAAAGGAGTCATGGAGCATTGTGATTAAATGGATCATGAGGCATTTTGATGACAAGAGTCATGGCACATTGTGATGACAGGGATCATGGAGCATTGTGATGACAAGGGCTATGGAGCATTGTGATGACTGGGGTCATGGGGCATGGTGATGTCAGTGGTCATGGAGCATTGTGATGACGAAGACCACGGAGCATTGTGATGACAGGTGTCATGGAGCATTGTGATGAAATGGGTCATGGATCACTACGATGACATGAGTAATGGAGCATTGTGATGATACGGACATGGAGCATTGTGATGACAGGGGTCATGCAGCATTGTGAAGACAGGGGTCATGCAGCATTGTGATGACATGGGCATGGAGCATAGTGATGACAAAAGTTCTGGAGCATTTTGATGACAAGGGCATGGATCATTGTGATTACAGGGGCCATGAAACAATGAGATGACAAGGGAATGGAGCATTGTGATGAAAGCGGTCCTGGAGAATTGTGAGGAAACAGGTCATGGATTATTGGGCTGGAAGGATTCCTGGAGCATTGTGATGACAAGTGCCATGGAGCATTTTAATGAAAGGGGTACTGGAGCATTGTACGGAAATGGTTCATGGATCATCATGATTACACGGATCATGGAATATTGTGATGACAAGGGTTTTGGAGCATTGTGATGACAGGGGCATGGAGCATTGTGATGACAGAAGTCATAGAATATTGTGATGACAAGGGCCATGGGGCATTGTCATGAAAGGTCTTATCTGGCATTGTGATGAGAGTGGTCATGGAGCATTGTGATAAAAGTTGTCATGAAGCACTGTTATTACGGGGGCCATGTAGAATTTTGATGACAAAGGCATTGGAGCACTGTGATGACAGGCATCATGGAGCAATTTGATGAAAGTGGTCATGGAGCATTGTGATGAAATGCGCCATGGAACATTGTGAAGACAAGTGTCCTGGAGCATTGTTATGACAAGGGCCATGGCCAATTCTGATGAGAGGTGTCATGGAGCACTGTGATGACAGTGGTCATCTATCATTATGATGAAAGATATCACGGAGCACTGTGATGACAGGGGTCATGGAGCATTCTGATGAATGTGGTCATAGTTCATTGTGATGATTAGTGTCCAGGAACAGTGCAATGACATGGATCATGGAGCATTGTGATGACAAGGGCCATGGCGAATTGTGATGACAGGTGTCATCGGGCATTGTGATGACAGAGGTTATCAAGCATTGTGATGAATGGTACCATGGATCACTGTGATAACAGGGGCCATGGAGCATTGTGATGACAAAGGCCATGGAGCATTTTGATGAAAAGTGTCATGGAGAATTGTGATGAGACGGTCATGGAGCATTATGATGACAAGGGTTCTGGAGCATTGCGTTGACAAGGGAATGGAGCATTGTGATTACAGGGTCCATGGAGGATAGTGATGACATCTGTCATGGAACATTGTGCTGACAGGGGCCATGGAGCATTGTGATGACAGGTATAATGTGGCATTGTGATGACAGTGGCCATAGAGCATTGTGATGAAATGAATCATGGAGCAATGTGATTACAGGGACCGTGTAGCATTGCGAATGCGTAGCCTATGGAGCATTGTGATGACAGGAGTCGAGGAGCATTGTGATGTAAGTGGTCATGGATCATTGTGATGACAAGTGTCCTGGACCATTGTGATGACACGGGTCATGGAGCATTGTGATGACAAGGGCCATGGCGAATTGTCATGACATGTGTCTTGGGGCATTGTGATGACAGTGGTCAAATAGAATTGTGATGAAAGGTATCATGGAGCACTGTGATGACAGGGGCCATGGAACATGGTGATGACAAAGGCCAAGGAGCATTGTGATGACAAGTATCATGGACCTTTGTGATGAAATGGGCATACATCATTATGATGACAAGAGTTCTGGAGCATTGTGATGACAAGGGCATGGAGCATTGTGATTACAGGGGTCATGGAGCATTGTGATGACAACTGTCATGGAACATTGTGATGACAGGGTTCATGGAGCATTGTGATTAAAGGGGTCATGGAGCATTTTGATGACAAGGGCAGGCGAACATTTTGATTACATTAGTAATGGAGCATTGTGATGACATGTGCAGGGAACTTTGTGATGACAGGTGTAATAGAACATTGTGATTACAGGGGACATGGAGCATTTTGATGACATGGGCAGGCAACATTGTGATGACAGGTGTCATGGAGCATTGTGATGACAATTGTCATTTAAAGTTGTGCTGACAGGGATCATGGAGCATTGTGATGAGACGGGCATTGCAGCCTTGTGATGACAGGCGTACTGGAGCCTTCTGAGGAAAGATCTCATGGGTCATTGTGATTACAGTGATCATGGAACATTGTGATGACAGTGGTCATGGAGCATTGTAATGACAGGGGCCATGAAGCATTGTGATGACAGGGGTCATGGGGGATTGTGATGACAGTGGTCATGGAGCATTGTGATGAAAGGGGTCATGGAGCACTGTGATTACAGGTGCCATCTATAATTGTGATGACAAAGGCCATGGAGCATTGTGACGACAATGGTCATGGAGCATTGTGATGACTGGTATCATGGAGCATTGTTATGAAAAAGGTCATGGGGCAGTGTAATGACAAGTATCATGGAGCATGTGATGAAAGGAGTCATGGAGCATTGTGATTAAATGGATCATGAGGCATTTTGATGACAAGAGTCATGGCACATTGTGATGACAGGGATCATGGAGCATTGTGATGACAAGGGCTATGGAGCATTGTGATGACTGGGGTCATGGGGCATGGTGATGTCAGTGGTCATGGAGCATTGTGATGACGAAGACCACGGAGCATTGTGATGACAGGTGTCATGGAGCATTGTGATGAAATGGGTCATGGATCACTACGATGACATGAGTAATGGAGCATTGTGATGATACGGACATGGAGCATTGTGATGACAGGGGTCATGCAGCATTGTGAAGACAGGGGTCATGCAGCATTGTGATGACATGGGCATGGAGCATAGTGATGACAAAAGTTCTGGAGCATTTTGATGACAAGGGCATGGATCATTGTGATTACAGGGGCCATGAAACAATGAGATGACAAGGGAATGGAGCATTGTGATGAAAGCGGTCCTGGAGAATTGTGAGGAAACAGGTCATGGATTATTGGGCTGGAAGGATTCCTGGAGCATTGTGATGACAAGTGCCATGGAGCATTTTAATGAAAGGGGTACTGGAGCATTGTACGGAAATGGTTCATGGATCATCATGATTACACGGATCATGGAATATTGTGATGACAAGGGTTTTGGAGCATTGTGATGACAGGGGCATGGAGCATTGTGATGACAGAAGTCATAGAATATTGTGATGACAAGGGCCATGGGGCATTGTCATGAAAGGTCTTATCTGGCATTGTGATGAGAGTGGTCATGGAGCATTGTGATAAAAGTTGTCATGAAGCACTGTTATTACGGGGGCCATGTAGAATTTTGATGACAAAGGCATTGGAGCACTGTGATGACAGGCATCATGGAGCAATTTGATGAAAGTGGTCATGGAGCATTGTGATGAAATGCGCCATGGAACATTGTGAAGACAAGTGTCCTGGAGCATTGTTATGACAAGGGCCATGGCCAATTCTGATGACAGGTGTCATGGAGCACTGTGATGACAGTGGTCATCTATCATTATGATGAAAGATATCACGGAGCACTGTGATGACAGGGGTCATGGAGCATTCTGATGAATGTGGTCATAGTTCATTGTGATGATTAGTGTCCAGGAACAGTGCAATGACATGGATCATGGAGCATTGTGATGACAAGGGCCATGGCGAATTGTGATGACAGGTGTCATCGGGCATTGTGATGACAGAGGTTATCAAGCATTGTGATGAATGGTACCATGGATCACTGTGATAACAGGGGCCATGGAGCATTGTGATGACAAAGGCCATGGAGCATTTTGATGAAAAGTGTCATGGAGAATTGTGATGAGACGGTCATGGAGCATTATGATGACAAGGGTTCTGGAGCATTGCGTTGACAAGGGAATGGAGCATTGTGATTACAGGGTCCATGGAGGATAGTGATGACATCTGTCATGGAACATTGTGCTGACAGGGGCCATGGAGCATTGTGATGACAGGTATAATGTGGCATTGTGATGACAGTGGCCATAGAGCATTGTGATGAAATGAATCATGGAGCAATGTGATTACAGGGACCGTGTAGCATTGCGAATGCGTAGCCTATGGAGCATTGTGATGACAGGAGTCGAGGAGCATTGTGATGTAAGTGGTCATGGATCATTGTGATGACAAGTGTCCTGGACCATTGTGATGACACGGGTCATGGAGCATTGTGATGACAAGGGCCATGGCGAATTGTCATGACATGTGTCTTGGGGCATTGTGATGACAGTGGTCAAATAGAATTGTGATGAAAGGTATCATGGAGCACTGTGATGACAGGGGCCATGGAACATGGTGATGACAAAGGCCAAGGAGCATTGTGATGACAAGTATCATGGACCTTTGTGATGAAATGGGCATACATCATTATGATGACAAGAGTTCTGGAGCATTGTGATGACAAGGGCATGGAGCATTGTGATTACAGGGGTCATGGAGCATTGTGATGACAACTGTCATGGAACATTGTGATGACAGGGTTCATGGAGCATTGTGATTAAAGGGGTCATGGAGCATTTTGATGACAAGGGCAGGCGAACATTTTGATTACATTAGTAATGGAGCATTGTGATGACATGTGCAGGGAACTTTGTGATGACAGGTGTAATAGAACATTGTGATTACAGGGGACATGGAGCATTTTGATGACATGGGCAGGCAACATTGTGATGACAGGTGTCATGGAGCATTGTGATGACAATTGTCATTTAAAGTTGTGCTGACAGGGATCATGGAGCATTGTGATGAGACGGGCATTGCAGCCTTGTGATGACAGGCGTACTGGAGCCTTCTGAGGAAAGATCTCATGGGTCATTGTGATTACAGTGATCATGGAACATTGTGATGACAGTGGTCATGGAGCATTGTAATGACAGGGGCCATGAAGCATTGTGATGACAGGGGTCATGGGGGATTGTGATGACAGTGGTCATGGAGCATTGTGATGAAAGGGGTCATGGAGCACTGTGATTACAGGTGCCATCTATAATTGTGATGACAAAGGCCATGGAGCATTGTGACGACAATGGTCATGGAGCATTGTGATGACTGGTATCATGGAGCATTGTTATGAAAAAGGTCATGGGGCAGTGTAATGACAAGTATCATGGAGCATGTGATGAAAGGAGTCATGGAGCATTGTGATTAAATGGATCATGAGGCATTTTGGTGACAAGAGTCATGGCACATTGTGATGACAGGGATCATGGAGCATTGTGATGACAAGGGCTATGGAGCATTGTGATGACTGGGGTCATGGGGCATGGTGATGTCAGTGGTCATGGAGCATTGTGATGACGAAGACCACGGAGCATTGTGATGACAGGTGTCATGGAGCATTGTGATGAAATGGGTCATGGATCACTACGATGACATGAGTAATGGAGCATTGTGATGATACGGACATGGAGCATTGTGATGACAGGGGTCATGCAGCATTGTGAAGACAGGGGTCATGCAGCATTGTGATGACATGGGCATGGAGCATAGTGATGACAAAAGTTCTGGAGCATTTTGATGACAAGGGCATGGATCATTGTGATTACAGGGGCCATGAAACAATGAGATGACAAGGGAATGGAGCATTGTGATGAAAGCGGTCCTGGAGAATTGTGAGGAAACAGGTCATGGATTATTGGGCTGGAAGGATTCCTGGAGCATTGTGATGACAAGTGCCATGGAGCATTTTAATGAAAGGGGTACTGGAGCATTGTACGGAAATGGTTCATGGATCATCATGATTACACGGATCATGGAATATTGTGATGACAAGGGTTTTGGAGCATTGTGATGACAGGGGCATGGAGCATTGTGATGACAGAAGTCATAGAATATTGTGATGACAAGGGCCATGGGGCATTGTCATGAAAGGTCTTATCTGGCATTGTGATGAGAGTGGTCATGGAGCATTGTGATAAAAGTTGTCATGAAGCACTGTTATTACAGGGGCCATGTAGAATTTTGATGACAAATGCATTGGAGCACTGTGATGACAGGCATCATGGAGCAATTTGATGAAAGTGGTCATGGAGCATTGTGATGAAATGCGCCATGGAACATTGTGAAGACAAGTGTCCTGGAGCATTGTTATGACAAGGGCCATGGCCAATTCTGATGACAGGTGTCATGGAGCACTGTGATGACAGTGGTCATCTATCATTATGATGAAAGATATCACGGAGCACTGTGATGACAGGGGTCATGGAGCATTCTGATGAATGTGGTCATAGTTCATTGTGATGATTAGTGTCCAGGAACAGTGCAATGACATGGATCATGGAGCATTGTGATGACAAGGGCCATGGCGAATTGTGATGACAGGTGTCATCGGGCATTGTGATGACAGAGGTTATCAAGCATTGTGATGAATGGTACCATGGATCACTGTAATAACAGGGGCCATGGAGCATTGTGATGACAAAGGCCATGGAGCATTTTGATGAAAAGTGTCATGGAGAATTGTGATGAGACGGTCATGGAGCATTATGATGACAAGAGTTCTGGAGCATTGCGTTGACAAGGGAATGGAGCATTGTGATTACAGGGTCCATGGAGGATAGTGATGACATCTGTCATGGAACATTGTGCTGACAGGGGCCATGGAGCATTGTGATGACAGGTATAATGTGGCATTGTGATGACAGTGGCCATAGATCATTGTGATGAAATGAATCATGGAGCAATGTGATTACAGGGACCGTGTAGCATTGCGAATGCATAGGCTATGGAGCATTGTGATGACAGGAGTCGAGGAGCATTGTGATGTAAGTGGTCATGGATCATTGTGATGACAAGTGTCCTGGACCATTGTGATGACACGGGTCATGGAGCATTGTGATGACAAGGGCCATGGCGAATTGTGATGACATGTGTCTTGGGGCATTGTGATGACAGAGGTCAAATAGAATTGTGATGAAAGGTGTCATGGAGCACTGTGATGACAGGGGCCATGGAATATGGTGATGACAAAGGCCAAGGAGCATTGTGATGACAAGTATCATGGAACTTTGTGATGAAATGGGCATACATCATTATGATGACAAGAGTTCTGGAGCATTGTGATGACAAGGGCATGGAGCATTGTGATTACAGGGGTCATGGAGCATTGTGATGACAACTGTCATGGAACATTGTGATGACAGGGTTCATGGAGCATTGTGATTAAAGGGGTCATGGAGCATTTTGATGACAAGGGCAGGCGAACATTTTGATTACATTGGTAATGGAGCATTGTGATGACATGGGCAGGGAACTTTGTGATGACAGGTGTAATAGAATATTGTGATTACAGGGGACATGGAGCATTTTGATGACATGAGCAGGCAACATTGTGATGACAGGTGTCATGGAGCATTGTGATGACAATTGTCATTTAAAGTTGTGCTGACAGGGATCATGGAGCATTGTGATGAGACGGGCATTGCAGCCTTGTGATGACAGGCGTACTGGAGCCTTCTGAGGAAAGATCTCATGGGTCATTGTGATTACAGTGATCATGGAACATTGTGATGACAGTGGTCATGGAGCATTGTAATGACAGGGGCCATGAAGCATTGTGATGACAGGGGTCATGGGGGATTGTGATGACAGTGGTCATGGAGCATTGTGATGAAAGGGGTCATGGAGCACTGTGATTACAGGTGCCATCTATAATTGTGATGACAAAGGCCATGGAGCATTGTGATGACAGTTGTCATGGAGCATTGTGTTGAAAGGGGCATGGAGCATTGTGACGACAATGGTCATGGAGCATTGTGATGACTGGTATCATGGAGCATTGTTATGAAAAAGGTCATGGGGCAGTGTAATGACAAGTATCATGGAGCATGTGAAGAAAGGAATCATGGAGCATTGTGATTAAGTGGATCATGAGGCATTTTGATGACAAGAGTCATGGCACATTGTGATGACAGGGATCATGGAGCATTGTGATGACAAGGGCTATGGAGCATTGTGATGACTGGGGTCATGGGGCATGGTGATGTCAGTGGTCATGGAGCATTGTGACGACGAAGACCACGGAGCATTGTGATGACAGGTGTCATGGAGCATTGTGATGAAATGGGTCATGGATCACTACGATGACATGAGTAATGGAGCATTGTGATGATACGGACATGGAGCATTGTGATGACAGGGGTCATGCAGCATTGTGAAGACAGGGGTCATGCAGCATTGTGATGACATGGGCATGGAGCATAGTGATGACAAAAGTTCTGGAGCATTTTGATGACAAGGGCATGGATCATTGTGATTACAGGGGCCATGAAACAATGAGATGACAAGGGAATGGAGCATTGTGATGAAAGCGGTCCTGGAGAATTGTGAGGAAACAGGTCATGGATTATTGGGCTGGAAGGATTCCTGGAGCATTGTGATGACAAGTGCCATGGAGCATTTTAATGAAAGGGGTACTGGAGCATTGTACGGAAATGGTTCATGGATCATCATGATTACACGGATCATGGAATATTGTGATGACAAGGGTTTTGGAGCATTGTGATGACAGGGGCATGGAGCATTGTGATGACAGAAGTCATAGAATATTGTGATGACAAGGGCCATGGAGCATTGTCATGAAAGGTCTTATCTGGCATTGTGATGAGAGTGGTCATGGAGCATTGTGATAAAAGTTGTCATGAAGCACTGTTATTACAGGGGCCATGTAGAATTTTGATGACAAAGGCATTGGAGCACTGTGATGACAGGCATCATGGAGCAATTTGATGAAAGTGGTCATGGAGCATTGTGATGAAATGCGCCATGGAACATTGTGAAGACAAGTGTCCTGGAGCATTGTTATGACAAGGGCCATGGCCAATTCTGATGACAGGTGTCATGGAGCACTGTGATGACAGTGGTCATCTATCATTATGATGAAAGATATCACGGAGCACTGTGATGACAGGGGTCATGGAGCATTCTGATGAATGTGGTCATAGTTCATTGTGATGATTAGTGTCCAGGAACAGTGCAATGACATGGATCATGGAGCATTGTGATGACAAGGGCCATGGCGAATTGTGATGACAGGTGTCATCGGGCATTGTGATGACAGAGGTTATCAAGCATTGTGATGAATGGTACCATGGATCACTGTGATAACAGGGGCCATGGAGCATTGTGATGACAAAGGCCATGGAGCATTTTGATGAAAAGTGTCATGGAGAATTGTGATGAGACGGTCATGGAGCATTATGATGACAAGGGTTCTGGAGCATTGCGTTGACAAGGGAATGGAGCATTGTGATTACAGGGTCCATGGAGGATAGTGATGACATCTGTCATGGAACATTGTGCTGACAGGGGCCATGGAGCATTGTGATGACAGGTATAATGTGGCATTGTGATGACAGTGGCCATAGAGCATTGTGATGAAATGAATCATGGAGCAATGTGATTACAGGGACCGTGTAGCATTGCGAATGCGTAGCCTATGGAGCATTGTGATGACAGGAGTCGAGGAGCATTGTGATGTAAGTGGTCATGGATCATTGTGATGACAAGTGTCCTGGACCATTGTGATGACACGGGTCATGGAGCATTGTGATGACAAGGGCCATGGCGAATTGTCATGACATGTGTCTTGGGGCATTGTGATGACAGTGGTCAAATAGAATTGTGATGAAAGGTATCATGGAGCACTGTGATGACAGGGGCCATGGAACATGGTGATGACAAAGGCCAAGGAGCATTGTGATGACAAGTATCATGGACCTTTGTGATGAAATGGGCATACATCATTATGATGACAAGAGTTCTGGAGCATTGTGATGACAAGGGCATGGAGCATTGTGATTACAGGGGTCATGGAGCATTGTGATGACAACTGTCATGGAACATTGTGATGACAGGGTTCATGGAGCATTGTGATTAAAGGGGTCATGGAGCATTTTGATGACAAGGGCAGGCGAACATTTTGATTACATTAGTAATGGAGCATTGTGATGACATGTGCAGGGAACTTTGTGATGACAGGTGTAATAGAACATTGTGATTACAGGGGACATGGAGCATTTTGATGACATGGGCAGGCAACATTGTGATGACAGGTGTCATGGAGCATTGTGATGACAATTGTCATTTAAAGTTGTGCTGACAGGGATCATGGAGCATTGTGATGAGACGGGCATTGCAGCCTTGTGATGACAGGCGTACTGGAGCCTTCTGAGGAAAGATCTCATGGGTCATTGTGATTACAGTGATCATGGAACATTGTGATGACAGTGGTCATGGAGCATTGTAATGACAGGGGCCATGAAGCATTGTGATGACAGGGGTCATGGGGGATTGTGATGACAGTGGTCATGGAGCATTGTGATGAAAGGGGTCATGGAGCACTGTGATTACAGGTGCCATCTATAATTGTGATGACAAAGGCCATGGAGCATTGTGACGACAATGGTCATGGAGCATTGTGATGACTGGTATCATGGAGCATTGTTATGAAAAAGGTCATGGGGCAGTGTAATGACAAGTATCATGGAGCATGTGATGAAAGGAGTCATGGAGCATTGTGATTAAATGGATCATGAGGCATTTTGATGACAAGAGTCATGGCACATTGTGATGACAGGGATCATGGAGCATTGTGATGACAAGGGCTATGGAGCATTGTGATGACTGGGGTCATGGGGCATGGTGATGTCAGTGGTCATGGAGCATTGTGATGACGAAGACCACGGAGCATTGTGATGACAGGTGTCATGGAGCATTGTGATGAAATGGGTCATGGATCACTACGATGACATGAGTAATGGAGCATTGTGATGATACGGACATGGAGCATTGTGATGACAGGGGTCATGCAGCATTGTGAAGACAGGGGTCATGCAGCATTGTGATGACATGGGCATGGAGCATAGTGATGACAAAAGTTCTGGAGCATTTTGATGACAAGGGCATGGATCATTGTGATTACAGGGGCCATGAAACAATGAGATGACAAGGGAATGGAGCATTGTGATGAAAGCGGTCCTGGAGAATTGTGAGGAAACAGGTCATGGATTATTGGGCTGGAAGGATTCCTGGAGCATTGTGATGACAAGTGCCATGGAGCATTTTAATGAAAGGGGTACTGGAGCATTGTACGGAAATGGTTCATGGATCATCATGATTACACGGATCATGGAATATTGTGATGACAAGGGTTTTGGAGCATTGTGATGACAGGGGCATGGAGCATTGTGATGACAGAAGTCATAGAATATTGTGATGACAAGGGCCATGGGGCATTGTCATGAAAGGTCTTATCTGGCATTGTGATGAGAGTGGTCATGGAGCATTGTGATAAAAGTTGTCATGAAGCACTGTTATTACAGGGGCCATGTAGAATTTTGATGACAAATGCATTGGAGCACTGTGATGACAGGCATCATGGAGCAATTTGATGAAAGTGGTCATGGAGCATTGTGATGAAATGCGCCATGGAACATTGTGAAGACAAGTGTCCTGGAGCATTGTTATGACAAGGGCCATGGCCAATTCTGATGACAGGTGTCATGGAGCACTGTGATGACAGTGGTCATCTATCATTATGATGAAAGATATCACGGAGCACTGTGATGACAGGGGTCATGGAGCATTCTGATGAATGTGGTCATAGTTCATTGTGATGATTAGTGTCCAGGAACAGTGCAATGACATGGATCATGGAGCATTGTGATGACAAGGGCCATGGCGAATTGTGATGACAGGTGTCATCGGGCATTGTGATGACAGAGGTTATCAAGCATTGTGATGAATGGTACCATGGATCACTGTAATAACAGGGGCCATGGAGCATTGTGATGACAAAGGCCATGGAGCATTTTGATGAAAAGTGTCATGGAGAATTGTGATGAGACGGTCATGGAGCATTATGATGACAAGAGTTCTGGAGCATTGCGTTGACAAGGGAATGGAGCATTGTGATTACAGGGTCCATGGAGGATAGTGATGACATCTGTCATGGAACATTGTGCTGACAGGGGCCATGGAGCATTGTGATGACAGGTATAATGTGGCATTGTGATGACAGTGGCCATAGATCATTGTGATGAAATGAATCATGGAGCAATGTGATTACAGGGACCGTGTAGCATTGCGAATGCATAGGCTATGGAGCATTGTGATGACAGGAGTCGAGGAGCATTGTGATGTAAGTGGTCATGGATCATTGTGATGACAAGTGTCCTGGACCATTGTGATGACACGGTTCATGGAGCATTGTGATGACAAGGGCCATGGCGAATTGTGATGACATGTGTCTTGGGGCATTGTGATGACAGTGGTCAAATAGAATTGTGATGAATGGTGTCATGGAGCACTGTGATGACAGGGGCCATGGAATATGGTGATGACAAAGGCCAAGGAGCATTGTGATGACAAGTATCATGGAACTTTGTGATGAAATGGGCATACATCATTATGATGACAAGAGTTCTGGAGCATTGTGATGACAAGGGCATGGAGCATTGTGATTACAGGGGTCATGGAGCATTGTGATGACAACTGTCATGGAACATTGTGATGACAGGGTTCATGGAGCATTGTGATTAAAGGGGTCATGGAGCATTTTGATGACAAGGGCAGGCGAACATTTTGATTACATTAGTAATGGAGCATTGTGATGACATGTGCAGGGAACTTTGTGATGACAGGTGTAATAGAACATTGTGATTACAGGGGACATGGAGCATTTTGATGACATGGGCAGGCAACATTGTGATGACAGGTGTCATGGAGCATTGTGATGACAATTGTCATTTAAAGTTGTGCTGACAGGGATCATGGAGCATTGTGATGAGACGGGCATTGCAGCCTTGTGATGACAGGCGTACTGGAGCCTTCTGAGGAAAGATCTCATGGGTCATTGTGATTACAGTGATCATGGAACATTGTGATGACAGTGGTCATGGAGCATTGTAATGACAGGGGCCATGAAGCATTGTGATGACAGGGGTCATGGGGGATTGTGATGACAGTGGTCATGGAGCATTGTGATGAAAGGGGTCATGGAGCACTGTGATTACAGGTGCCATCTATAATTGTGATGACAAAGGCCATGGAGCATTGTGATGACAGTTGTCATGGAGCATTGTGTTGAAAGGGGCATGGAGCATTGTGACGACAATGGTCATGGAGCATTGTGATGACTGGTATCATGGAGCATTGTTATGAAAAAGGTCATGGGGCAGTGTAATGACAAGTATCATGGAGCATGTGATGAAAGGAGTCATGGAGCATTGTGATTAAATGGATCATGAGGCATTTTGATGACAAGAGTCATGGCACATTGTGATGACAGGGATCATGGAGCATTGTGATGACAAGGGCTATGGAGCATTGTGATGACTGGGGTCATGGGGCATGGTGATGTCAGTGGTCATGGAGCATTGTGATGACGAAGACCACGGAGCATTGTGATGACAGGTGTCATGGAGCATTGTGATGAAATGGGTCATGGATCACTACGATGACATGAGTAATGGAGCATTGTGATGATACGGACATGGAGCATTGTGATGACAGGGGTCATGCAGCATTGTGAAGACAGGGGTCATGCAGCATTGTGATGACATGGGCATGGAGCATAGTGATGACAAAAGTTCTGGAGCATTTTGATGACAAGGGCATGGATCATTGTGATTACAGGGGCCATGAAACAATGAGATGACAAGGGAATGGAGCATTGTGATGAAAGCGGTCCTGGAGAATTGTGAGGAAACAGGTCATGGATTATTGGGCTGGAAGGATTCCTGGAGCATTGTGATGACAAGTGCCATGGAGCATTTTAATGAAAGGGGTACTGGAGCATTGTACGGAAATGGTTCATGGATCATCATGATTACACGGATCATGGAATATTGTGATGACAAGGGTTTTGGAGCATTGTGATGACAGGGGCATGGAGCATTGTGATGACAGAAGTCATAGAATATTGTGATGACAAGGGCCATGGGGCATTGTCATGAAAGGTCTTATCTGGCATTGTGATGAGAGTGGTCATGGAGCATTGTGATAAAAGTTGTCATGAAGCACTGTTATTACAGGGGCCATGTAGAATTTTGATGACAAATGCATTGGAGCACTGTGATGACAGGCATCATGGAGCAATTTGATGAAAGTGGTCATGGAGCATTGTGATGAAATGCGCCATGGAACATTGTGAAGACAAGTGTCCTGGAGCATTGTTATGACAAGGGCCATGGCCAATTCTGATGACAGGTGTCATGGAGCACTGTGATGACAGTGGTCATCTATCATTATGATGAAAGATATCACGGAGCACTGTGATGACAGGGGTCATGGAGCATTCTGATGAATGTGGTCATAGTTCATTGTGATGATTAGTGTCCAGGAACAGTGCAATGACATGGATCATGGAGCATTGTGATGACAAGGGCCATGGCGAATTGTGATGACAGGTGTCATCGGGCATTGTGATGACAGAGGTTATCAAGCATTGTGATGAATGGTACCATGGATCACTGTGATAACAGGGGCCATGGAGCATTGTGATGACAAAGGCCATGGAGCATTTTGATGAAAAGTGTCATGGAGAATTGTGATGAGACGGTCATGGAGCATTATGATGACAAGGGTTCTGGAGCATTGCGTTGACAAGGGAATGGAGCATTGTGATTACAGGGTCCATGGAGGATAGTGATGACATCTGTCATGGAACATTGTGCTGACAGGGGCCATGGAGCATTGTGATGACAGGTATAATGTGGCATTGTGATGACAGTGGCCATAGATCATTGTGATGAAATGAATCATGGAGCAATGTGATTACAGGGACCGTGTAGCATTGCGAATGCGTAGCCTATGGAGCATTGTGATGACAGGAGTCGAGGAGCATTGTGATGTAAGTGGTCATGGATCATTGTGATGACAAGTGTCCTGGACCATTGTGATGACACGGGTCATGGAGCATTGTGATGACCGTGGTCATGGGGCATTGTAATGACAGGGGCAAAGGGGCATTGTGATGACAGTGGTCATGGAGCATTGTGATGAAAGGGGTCATGGAGCCCTGTGATTACAGGGGCCATGTATAATTGTGATGACAAAGGCCATGGAGCATTGTGATGACAGTTGTCATGGAGCATTGCGTTGAAAGGGGCCTGGAGCATTGTGAACGACAATGGTCATGGAGCATTGTGATGACTGGTATCATGGAGCATTGTTATGAAGAAGGTCATGGGGCAGTGTAATGACAAGTATCATGGAGCATGTCATGAAAGGAGTCATGGAGCATTGTGATTAAATGGATCATGAGGCATTTTGATGGCAAGAGTCATGGAACATTGTGATGACAGGGATCATGGAGCATTGTGATGAGAGGGGCCTTGGAGCATTATGATGATAGGCATCATGGGGTATTGTGATGAGAATGGTCATAGAGCATTGTGATGAAAGGGATCATGGAGGAATGTGATTACAGGGGCCATGGCACATTGTGAATGCATAGGCCATGGAGCAATGAAATGACAGGGGTCAAGGAGCATTGTGATGTAAGTTGTCATGGAGCATTGTGATGACAAGTGTCCATGAAAATTGTGATGACATGGTTTATGGAGCATTGTGATGAAAAGTGCCATGGCGAATTGTGATGACAGGTGTCATGGGGCATTGTGATGACAGTGGTCATATAGATTTGTGTGGAAAGGTATCATGGAGGACTCTGATGACAGTGGCTGTGAAGCACAGTGATGAGAGTGGTCATCTAGAATTGTGATGAAATATACCAGGGAGCATTTTGATGACAGGGGTCGTGGAGGACCGCAATTACAGGGGCCATGGAGCATTGTGAATACAAAGGTCATGGAGCATTGAGATGACAGAGGTCACGGATCATTGTGATGACAAGGGTCTTGGAACGTGGTGATGACACGGTTCAGCGAGCATTGTGATGACAAGGTTCATCAAGCATTGCGATGACAGGGGTCATGGAGCATTGTGAGGACAAATGCCATGGAACAGTTTGATGACAAGAATTCTGGGGCACTGTGATGACAAGTGCATGGGGCATTGTGATTATAGGGACCATGGAGCATTGTGCTGACAAGGGTCTTCGAGCATTGTGATGACAGGGGTCATGGAGCATTGTGATGAAGGGGATCATGGATCAATGTGCTTACAGGGGCCATGGAGCATTTTGAATGCATAGGCCATGGAGCACTGTGATGACAGGGGTCATGGAGCCTTCTGATGAATGTGGTCATAGTTCATTGTGATGATAAGTGTCCAGGAATAGTGTGATGACATGGATCATGGAGCATTCTGATGACAAAGGCCATGGTGAATTGTGATGACAGTTGTCATGGAGCATTGTGTTGAAAGGGGCATGGAGCATTGTGACGACAATGGTCATGGAGCATTGTGATGACTGGTATCATGGAGCATTGTTATGAAGAAGGTCATGGGGCAGTGTAATGACAAGTATCATGGAGCATGTGATGAAAGGAGTCCTGGAGCATTGTGATTAAATGGATCATGAGGCATTTTGATGACAAGAGTCATGGAACATTGTGATGACAGGGATCATGGAGCATTGTCATGACAAGGGCTATGGAGCATTGTGATGACTGGGGTCATGGGGCATGGTGATGACAGTGGTCATGGAGCATTGTGATGACGAAGACCACGGAGCATTGTGATGACAGGTGTCATGGAGCATTGTGATGAAAGGGGTCATGGATCACTACGATGACATGGGTAATGGAGCATTGTGATGATACGGGCATGGAGCATTGTGATGACAGGGGTCATGCAGCATTGTGAAGACAGGGTTCATGCAGCATTGTGATGACATGGGCATGGAGCATAGTGATGACAAAAGTTCTGGAGCATTTTGATGACAAGGGCATGGATGATTGTGATTACAGGGGCCATGAAACATTGAGATGACAAGGGAATGGAGCATTGTGATGAAAGCGGTCCTGGAGAATTGTGAGGAAACAGGTCATGGATTATTGGGCTGGAAGGATTCCTGGAGCATTGTGATGACAAGTGCCATGGAGCATTTTAATGAAAGGGGTACTGGAGCATTGTACGGAAATGGTTCATGGATCATCATGATTACACGGATCATGGAATATTGTGATGAGAAGGGTTTTGGAACATTGTGATGACAGGGGTCATGGAGCACTGTAATAGCAGGGGTGATGGGGCATTGTGATGAGAGGGGCATGGAGCATTGTGATGACAGAAGTCATAGAATATTGTGATGACAAGGGCCATGGAGCATTGTAATGAAAGGTCTTATCTGGCATTGTGATGAGAGTGGTCATGGAGCATTGTGATAAAAGTTGTCATGAAGCACTGTATTTACAGGGGCCATGTAGAATTTTGATAACAAAGGCATTGGAGCACTGTGATGTCAGGCATCAGGGAGCAATTTGATGAAAGTGGTCACGGAGTATTGTGATGAAATGCGCCATGGAACATTGTGAAGACAACTGTCCTGGAGCATTGTTATGACAAGGGCCATGGCCAATTCTGATAACAGGTGTCATGGAGCACTGTGATGACAGTGGTCATCTATCATTATGTTGAAAGGTATCACAGAGCACTGTGATGACAGGAGTCATGGAGCATTCTGATGAATGTGGTCATAGTTCATTGTGATGATTAGTGTCCAGGAACAGTGCGATGACATGGATCATGGAGCATTGTGATGACAAGGGCCATGGCGAATTGTGATGACAGGTGTCATCGGGCATTGTGATGACAGAGGTTATCAAGCATTGTGAAGAATGGTACCATGGATCACTGTGATAACAGGGGCCATGGAGCATTGTGATGACAAAGGCCATGGAGCATTTTGATGAAAAGTGTCATGGAGAATTGTGATGAGACGGTCATGGAGCATTATGATGACAAGAGTTCTGGAGCATTGAGTTGAGAAGGGAATGGAGCATTGTGATTACAGGGTCCATGGAGGATAGTGATGATATCTGTCATGGAAGATTTTGCTGACAGGGGCCATGGAGCATTGTGATGACAGGTATAATGTGGCATTGTGATGACAGTGGCCATAGAGCATTGTGATGAAATGAATCATGGAGCAATGTGATTACAGGGACCGTGTAGCATTGCGAATGCATAGGCTATGGAGCATTGTGATGACAGGAGTCGAGGAGCATTGTGATGTAAGTGGTCATGGATCATTGTGATGACAAGTGTCCTGGACCATT
Source organism: Balaenoptera physalus (assembly GCF_965194825.1). NCBI lineage: Eukaryota > Metazoa > Chordata > Mammalia > Artiodactyla > Balaenopteridae > Balaenoptera > Balaenoptera physalus. The sequence continues at coordinate 12,267 of NW_028124376.1, read as the reverse complement.
GTGATGACACGGGTCATGGAGCATTGTGATGACAAGGGCCATGGCGAATTGTGATGACATGTGTCTTGGGGCATTGTGATGACAGTGGTCAAATAGAATTGTGATGAAAGGTATCATGGAGCACTGTGATGACAGGGGCCATGGAACATGGAGATGACAAAGGCCAAGGAGCATTGTGATGACAAGTATCATGGAACTTTGTGATGAAATGGGCATACATCATTATGATGACAAGAGTTCTGGAGCATTGTGATGACAAGGGCATGGAGCATTGTGATTACAGTGGTCATGGAGCATTGTGATGACAGTGGTCATGGAGCATTGTAATGACAGGGGCCATGAAGCATTGTGATGACAGGGGTCATGGGGGATTGTGATGAAAGTGGTCATGGAGCATTGTGATGAAAGGGGTCATGGAGCACTGTGATTACAGGTGCCATCTATAATTGTGATGACAAAGGCCATGGAGCATTGTGATGACAGTTGTCATGGAGCATTGTGTTGAAAGGGGCATGGAGCATTGTGATGACTGCGATCATGGAGCATTGTTATGAAGAAGGTCATGGGGCAGTGTAATGACAAGTATCATGGAGCGTGTGATGAAAGGAGTCATGGAGCATTGTGATTAAATGGATCATGAGGCATTTTGATGACAAGAGTCATGGAACATTGTGATGACAGGGATCATGGATCATTGTGATGACAAGGGCTATGGAGCCTTGTGATGACTGGGGTCATGGGGCATGGTGATGACAGTGGTCATGGAGCATTGTGATGACGAAGACCACGGAGCATTGTGATGACAGGTGTCATGGAGCATTGTGATGAAAGGGGTCATGGATCACTACGATGACATGGGTAATGGAGCATTGTGATGATACGGGCATGGAGCATTGTGATGACAGGGGTCATGCAGCATTGTGATGACATGGGCATGGAGCATAGTGATGACAAAAGTTCTGGAGCATTTTGATGACAAGGGCATGGATCATTGTGATTACAGGGGCCATGAAACATTGAGATGACAAGGCAATGCAGCATTGTGATGAAAGGGGTCATGGAGCACTATGATTACAGGTGCCATCTATAATTGTGATGACAAAGGCCATGGAGCATTGAGATGACAGTTGTCATGGAGCATAGTGTTGAAAGGGGCATGGAGCATTGTGACGACAATGGTCATGGAGCATTGTGATGACTGGTATCATGGAGCATTGTTATGAAGAAGGTCATGGGGCAGTGTAATGACAAGTATCATGGAGCATGTGATGAAAGGAGTCCTGGAGCATTGTGATTAAATGGATCATGAGGCATTTTGATGACAAGAGTCATGGAACATTGTGTTGACAGGGATCATGGAGCATTGTGATGACTGGGGTCATGGGGCATGTTGATGACAGTGGTCATGGAGCATTGTGATAACGAAGATCACGGAGCATTGTGATGACAGGTGTCATGGAGCATTGTGATGAAAGGGGTCATGGATCACTACGATGACATGGGTAATGGAGCATTGTGATGATACGGGCATGGAGCATTGTGATGACAGGGGTCATGCAGCATTGTGAAGACAGGGGTCATGCAGCATTGTGATGACATGGGCATGGAGCATAGTGATGACAAAAGTTCTGGAGCATTTTGATGACAAGGGCATGGATCATTGTGATTACAGGGGCCATGAAACATTGAGATGACAAGGGAATGGAGCATTGTGATGAAAGCGGTCCTGGAGAATTGTGAGGAAACAGGTCATGGATTATTGGGCTGGAAGGATTCCTGGAGCATTGTGATGACAAGTGCCATGGAGCATTTTAATGAAAGGGGTACTGGAGCCTTGTACGGAAATGGTTCATGGATCATCGTGATTACACGGATCATGGAATATTGTGATGACAAGGGTTTCGGAGCATTGTGAGGACAGGGGTCATGGAGCACTGTAATAGCAGGGGTGATGGGGCATTCTGATGACAGGGGCATGGAGCATTGTGATGACAGAAGTCATAGAATATTGTGATGACAAGGGCCATGGAGCATTGTCATGAAAGGTCTTATCTGGCATTGTGATGAGAGTGGTCATGGAGCCTTGTGATAAAAGTTGTCATGAAGCACTGTTATTACAGGGGCCATGTAGAATTTTGATGACAAAGGCCATGGAGCACTGTGATGACAGGCATCATGGAGCAATTTGATGAAAGCGGTCATGGAGCATTGTGATGAAATGTGCCATGGAATATTGTGAAGACAAATGTCCTGGAGCATTGTTATGACAAGGGCCATGGCCAATTCTGATAACAGGTGTAATGGAGCACTGTGATGACAGTGGTCATCTCTCATTATGATGAAAGGTATCACGGAGCACTGTGATGACAGGGGCCATGGAGCATTGTGATGACACGGGCATGGAGCATTATGATGAGAAGTGATCTGGAGCATTGCGATGACAAGGGTATGGAGCATTGTGATTACAGGGGCCAGGGAGCATTGAGATGACAAGGGAATGGAGCATTGTGATGAAAGCGGTCCTGGAGAATTGTGAGGAAACATTCATGGATTATTGGGCTGGAAGGATTCGTGGAGCATTGTGATGACAAGTGCCATGGAGCATTTTAATGAAAGGGGTACTGGAGCATTGTACGGAAATGGTTCATGGATCATCGTGATTACACGGATCATGGAATATTGTGATGACAAGGGTTTTGGAGCATTGTGATGACAGGGGTCATGGAGCACTGTAATAGCAGGGGTGATGGGGGCATTGTGATGAGAGGGGCATGGAGCATTGTGATGACAGAAGTCATAGAATATTGTGATGACAAGGTCCATGGAGCATTGTCATGAAAGGTCTTATCTGGCATTGTGATGAGAGTGGTCATGGAGCATTGTGATAAAAGTTGTCATGAAGCACTGTAATTACAGGGGCCATGTAGAATTTTGATGACAAAGGCATTGGAGCACTGTGATGACAGGCATCATGGAGCAATTTGATGAAAGTGGTCACGGAGTATTGTGATGAAATGCGCCATGGAACATTGTGAAGACAAGGGTCCTGGAGCATTGTTATGACAAGGGCCATGGCCAATTCTGATAACAGGTGTCATGGAGCACTGTGATGACAGTGGTCATCTATCATTATGTTGAAAGGTATCACGGAGCACTGTGATGACAGGGATCATGGAGCATTCTGATGAATGTGGTCATAGTTCATTGTGATGATTAGTGTCCAGGAACAGTGCAATGACATGGATCATGGAGCATTGTGATGACAAGGGCCATGGCGAATTGTGATGACAGGTGTCATCGGGCATTGTGATGACAGAGGTTATCAAGCATTGTGATGAATGGTACCATGAATCACTGTGATAACAGGGGCCATGGAGCATTGTGATGACAAAGGCCATGGAGCATTTTGATGAAAATTGTCATGGAGAATTGTGATGAGACGGTCATGGAGCATTATGATGCCAAGAGTTCTGGAGCTTTGCGTTGACAAGGGAATGGAGCATTGTGATTACAAGGTCCATGGAGGATAGTGATGACATCTGTCATGGAAGATTGTGCTGACAGGGGCCATGGAACATTGTGATGACAGTGGTCATGGAGCATTGTAATGACAGGGGCCATGAAGCATTGTGATGACAGGGGTCATGGGGGATTGTGATGACAGTGGTCATGGAGCATTGTGATGAAAGGGGTCATGGAGCACTGTGATTACAGGTGCCATCTATAATTGTGATGACAAAGGCCATGGAGCATTGTGATGACAGTTGTCATGGAGCATTGTGTTGAAAGGGGCATGGAGCATTGGGACGACAATGGTCATGGAGCATTGTGATGACTGGTATCATGGAGCATTTTTATGAAGAAGGTCATGGGGCAGTGTAATGATAAGTATCATGGAGCATGTGATGAAAGGAGTCATGGAGGATTGTGATTAAATGGATCATGAGGCATTTTGATGACAAGAGTCATGGAACATTGTGATGACAGGGATCATGGAGCATTGTGATGACAAGGGCTATGGAGCATTGTGATGACTGGGGTCATGGGGCATGGTGATGACTGTGGTCATGGAGCATTGTGATGACGAAGACCACAGAGCATTGTGATGACAGGTGTCATGGAGCATTGTGATGAAAGGGGTCATGGATCACTACGATGACATGGGTAATGGAGCATTGTGATGATACGGGCATGGAGCATTGTGATGACAGGGGTCATGCAGCATTGTGAAGACAGGGGTCATGCAGCATTGTGATGACATGGGCATGGAGCATAGTGATGACAAAAGTTCTGGAGCATTTTGATGACAAGGGCATGGATGATTGTGATTACAGGGGCCATGAAACATTGAGATGACAAGGGAATGGAGCATTGTGATGAAAGCGGTCCTGGAGAATTGTGAGGAAACAGGTCATGGATTATTGGGCTGGAAGGATTCCTGGAGCATTGTGATGACACGTGCCATGGAGCATTTTAATGAAAGGGGTACTGGAGCATTGTACGGAAATGGTTCATGGATCATCGTGATTACACGGATCATGGACTATTGTGATGAGAAGGGTTTTGGAGCATTGTGATGACAGGGGTCATGGAGCACTGTAATAGCAGGGGTGATGGGGCATTGTGATGACAGGGGCATGGAGCATTGTGATGACAGAAGTCATAGAATATTGTGATGACAAGGGCCATGGAGCATTGTCATGAAAGGTCTTATCTGGCATTGTGATGAGAGTGGTCATGGAGCCTTGTGATAAAAGTTGTCATGAAGCACTGTTATTACAGGGGCCATGTAGAATTTTGATGACAAAGGCCATGGAGCACTGTGATGACAGGCATCATGGAGCAATTTGATGAAAGTGGTCATGGAGCATTGTGATGAAATGCGCCATGGAACATTGTGAAGACAAGTGTCCTGGAGCATTGTTGTGACAAGGGCCATGGCCAATTCTGATGACAGGTGTCATGGAGCACTGTGATGACGGTGGTCATCTCTCATTATGATGAAAGGTATCACGGAGCACTGTGATGACAGGGGCCAGGGAGCATTGTGATTACACGGGCATGGAGCATTATGATGAGAAGTGATCTGGAGCATTGCGATGACAAGGGTATGGAGCATTGTGATTACAGGGGCCAGGGAGGATAGTGATGACATCTGTCATGGAACATTGTGCTGACAGGGGCCATGGAGCATTGTGATGACAGGTATAATGTGGCATTGTGATGACAGTGGCCATAGAGCATTGTGATGAAATGAATCATGGAGCAATGTGATTACAGGGACCGTGTAGCATTGCGAATGCGTAGCCTATGGAGCATTGTGATGACAGGAGTCGAGGAGCATTGTGATGTAAGTGGTCATGGATCATTGTGATGACAAGTGTCCTGGACCATTGTGATGACACGGGTCATGGATCATTGTGATGACAAGGGCCATGGCGAATTGTCATGACATGTGTCTTGGGGCATTGTGATGACAGTGGTCAAATAGAATTGTGATGAAAGGTATCATGGAGCACTGTGATGACAGGGGCCATGGAACATGGTGATGACAAAGGCCAAGGAGCATTGTGATGACAAGTATCATGGACCTTTGTGATGAAATGGGCATACATCATTATGATGACAAGAGTTCTGGAGCATTGTGATGACAAGGGCATGGAGCATTGTGATTACAGGGGTCATGGAGCATTGTGATGACAACTGTCATGGAACATTGTGATGACAGGGTTCATGGAGCATTGTGATTAAAGGGGTCATGGAGCATTTTGATGACAAGGGCAGGTGAACATTTTGATTACATTAGTAATGGAGCATTGTGATGACATGTGCAGGGAACTTTGTGATGACAGGTGTAATAGAACATTGTGATTACAGGGGACATGGAGCATTTTGATGACATGGGCAGGCAACATTGTGATGACAGGTGTCATGGAGCATTGTGATGACAATTGTCATTTAAAGTTGTGCTGACAGGGATCATGGAGCATTGTGATGAGACGGGCATTGCAGCCTTGTGATGACAGGCGTACTGGAGCCTTCTGAGGAAAGATCTCATGGGTCATTGTGATTACAGTGATCATGGAACATTGTGATGACAGTGGTCATGGAGCATTGTAATGACAGGGGCCATGAAGCATTGTGATGACAGGGGTCATGGGGGATTGTGATGACAGTGGTCATGGAGCATTGTGATGAAAGGGGTCATGGAGCACTGTGATTACAGGTGCCATCTATAATTGTGATGACAAAGGCCATGGGGCATTGTGATGACAGTTGTCATGGAGCATTGTGTTGAAAGGGGCATGGAGCATTGTGACGACAATGGTCATGGAGCATTGTGATGACTGGTATCATGGAGCATTGTTATGAAAAAGGTCATGGGGCAGTGTAATGACAAGTATCATGGAGCATGTGATGAAAGGAGTCATGGAGCATTGTGATTAAATGGATCATGAGGCATTTTGATGACAAGAGTCATGGCACATTGTGATGACAGGGATCATGGAGCATTGTGATGACAAGGGCTATGGGGCATTGTGATGACTGGGGTCATGGGGCATGGTGATGTCAGTGGTCATGGAGCATTGTGATGACGAAGACCACGGAGCATTGTGATGACAGGTGTCATGGAGCATTGTGATGAAATGGGTCATGGATCACTACGATGACATGAGTAATGGAGCATTGTGATGATACGGACATGGAGCATTGTGATGACAGGGGTCATGCAGCATTGTGAAGACAGGGGTCATGCAGCATTGTGATGACATGGGCATGGAGCATAGTGATGACAAAAGTTCTGGAGCATTTTGATGACAAGGGCATGGATCATTGTGATTACAGGGGCCATGAAACAATGAGATGACAAGGGAATGGAGCATTGTGATGAAAGCGGTCCTGGAGAATTGTGAGGAAACAGGTCATGGATTATTGGGCTGGAAGGATTCCTGGAGCATTGTGATGACAAGTGCCATGGAGCATTTTAATGAAAGGGGTACTGGAGCATTGTACGGAAATGGTTCATGGATCATCATGATTACACGGATCATGGAATATTGTGATGACAAGGGTTTTGGAGCATTGTGATGACAGGGGCATGGAGCATTGTGGTGACAGAATTCATAGAATATTGTGATGACAAGGGCCATGGGGCATTGTCATGAAAGGTCTTATCTGGCATTGTGATGAGAGTGGTCATGGAGCATTGTGATAAAAGTTGTCATGAAGCACTGTTATTACAGGGGCCATGTAGAATTTTGATGACAAAGGCATTGGAGCACTGTGATGACAGGCATCATGGAGCAATTTGATGAAAGTGGTCATGGAGCATTGTGATGAAATGCGCCATGGAACATTGTGAAGACAAGTGTCCTGGAGCATTGTTATGACAAGGGCCATGGCCAATTCTGATGACAGGTGTCATGGAGCACTGTGATGACAGTGGTCATCTATCATTATGATGAAAGATATCACGGAGCACTGTGATGACAGGGGTCATGGAGCATTCTGATGAATGTGGTCATAGTTCATTGTGATGATTAGTGTCCAGGAACAGTGCAATGACATGGATCATGGAGCATTGTGATGACAAGGGCCATGGCGAATTGTGATGACAGGTGTCATCGGGCATTGTGATGACAGAGGTTATCAAGCATTGTGATGAATGGTACCATGGATCACTGTAATAACAGGGGCCATGGAGCATTGTGATGACAAAGGCCATGGAGCATTTTGATGAAAAGTGTCATGGAGAATTGTGATGAGACGGTCATGGAGCATTATGATGACAAGAGTTCTGGAGCATTGCGTTGACAAGGGAATGGAGCATTGTGATTACAGGGTCCATGGAGGATAGTGATGACATCTGTCATGGAACATTGTGCTGACAGGGGCCATGGAGCATTGTGATGACAGGTATAATGTGGCATTGTGATGACAGTGGCCATAGATCATTGTGATGAAATGAATCATGGAGCAATGTGATTACAGGGACCGTGTAGCATTGCGAATGCATAGGCTATGGAGCATTGTGATGACAGGAGTCGAGGAGCATTGTGATGTAAGTGGTCATGGATCATTGTGATGACAAGTGTCCTGGACCATTGTGATGACACGGTTCATGGAGCATTGTGATGACAAGGGCCATGGCGAATTGTGATGACATGTGTCTTGGGGCATTGTGATGACAGTGGTCAAATAGAATTGTGATGAATGGTGTCATGGAGCACTGTGATGACAGGGGCCATGGAATATGGTGATGACAAAGGCCAAGGAGCATTGTGATGACAAGTATCATGGAACTTTGTGATGAAATGGGCATACATCATTATGATGACAAGAGTTCTGGAGCATTGTGATGACAAGGGCATGGAGCATTGTGATTACAGGGGTCATGGAGCATTGTGATGACAACTGTCATGGAACATTGTGATGACAGGGTTCATGGAGCATTGTGATTAAAGGGGTCATGGAGCATTTTGATGACAAGGGCAGGCGAACATTTTGATTACATTAGTAATGGAGCATTGTGATGACATGTGCAGGGAACTTTGTGATGACAGGTGTAATAGAACATTGTGATTACAGGGGACATGGAGCATTTTGATGACATGGGCAGGCAACATTGTGATGACAGGTGTCATGGAGCATTGTGATGACAATTGTCATTTAAAGTTGTGCTGACAGGGATCATGGAGCATTGTGATGAGACGGGCATTGCAGCCTTGTGATGACAGGCGTACTGGAGCCTTCTGAGGAAAGATCTCATGGGTCATTGTGATTACAGTGATCATGGAACATTGTGATGACAGTGGTCATGGAGCATTGTAATGACAGGGGCCATGAAGCATTGTGATGACAGGGGTCATGGGGGATTGTGATGACAGTGGTCATGGAGCATTGTGATGAAAGGGGTCATGGAGCACTGTGATTACAGGTGCCATCTATAATTGTGATGACAAAGGCCATGGAGCATTGTGATGACAGTTGTCATGGAGCATTGTGTTGAAAGGGGCATGGAGCATTGTGACGACAATGGTCATGGAGCATTGTGATGACTGGTATCATGGAGCATTGTTATGAAAAAGGTCATGGGGCAGTGTAATGACAAGTATCATGGAGCATGTGATGAAAGGAGTCATGGAGCATTGTGATTAAATGGATCATGAGGCATTTTGATGACAAGAGTCATGGCACATTGTGATGACAGGGATCATGGAGCATTGTGATGACAAGGGCTATGGAGCATTGTGATGACTGGGGTCATGGGGCATGGTGATGTCAGTGGTCATGGAGCATTGTGATGACGAAGACCACGGAGCATTGTGATGACAGGTGTCATGGAGCATTGTGATGAAATGGGTCATGGATCACTACGATGACATGAGTAATGGAGCATTGTGATGATACGGACATGGAGCATTGTGATGACAGGGGTCATGCAGCATTGTGAAGACAGGGGTCATGCAGCATTGTGATGACATGGGCATGGAGCATAGTGATGACAAAAGTTCTGGAGCATTTTGATGACAAGGGCATGGATCATTGTGATTACAGGGGCCATGAAACAATGAGATGACAAGGGAATGGAGCATTGTGATGAAAGCGGTCCTGGAGAATTGTGAGGAAACAGGTCATGGATTATTGGGCTGGAAGGATTCCTGGAGCATTGTGATGACAAGTGCCATGGAGCATTTTAATGAAAGGGGTACTGGAGCATTGTACGGAAATGGTTCATGGATCATCATGATTACACGGATCATGGAATATTGTGATGACAAGGGTTTTGGAGCATTGTGATGACAGGGGCATGGAGCATTGTGATGACAGAAGTCATAGAATATTGTGATGACAAGGGCCATGGGGCATTGTCATGAAAGGTCTTATCTGGCATTGTGATGAGAGTGGTCATGGAGCATTGTGATAAAAGTTGTCATGAAGCACTGTTATTACAGGGGCCATGTAGAATTTTGATGACAAATGCATTGGAGCACTGTGATGACAGGCATCATGGAGCAATTTGATGAAAGTGGTCATGGAGCATTGTGATGAAATGCGCCATGGAACATTGTGAAGACAAGTGTCCTGGAGCATTGTTATGACAAGGGCCATGGCCAATTCTGATGACAGGTGTCATGGAGCACTGTGATGACAGTGGTCATCTATCATTATGATGAAAGATATCACGGAGCACTGTGATGACAGGGGTCATGGAGCATTCTGATGAATGTGGTCATAGTTCATTGTGATGATTAGTGTCCAGGAACAGTGCAATGACATGGATCATGGAGCATTGTGATGACAAGGGCCATGGCGAATTGTGATGACAGGTGTCATCGGGCATTGTGATGACAGAGGTTATCAAGCATTGTGATGAATGGTACCATGGATCACTGTGATAACAGGGGCCATGGAGCATTGTGATGACAAAGGCCATGGAGCATTTTGATGAAAAGTGTCATGGAGAATTGTGATGAGACGGTCATGGAGCATTATGATGACAAGGGTTCTGGAGCATTGCGTTGACAAGGGAATGGAGCATTGTGATTACAGGGTCCATGGAGGATAGTGATGACATCTGTCATGGAACATTGTGCTGACAGGGGCCATGGAGCATTGTGATGACAGGTATAATGTGGCATTGTGATGACAGTGGCCATAGATCATTGTGATGAAATGAATCATGGAGCAATGTGATTACAGGGACCGTGTAGCATTGCGAATGCGTAGCCTATGGAGCATTGTGATGACAGGAGTCGAGGAGCATTGTGATGTAAGTGGTCATGGATCATTGTGATGACAAGTGTCCTGGACCATTGTGATGACACGGGTCATGGAGCATTGTGATGACAAGGGCCATGGCGAATTGTCATGACATGTGTCTTGGGGCATTGTGATGACAGTGGTCAAATAGAATTGTGATGAAAGGTATCATGGAGCACTGTGATGACAGGGGCCATGGAACATGGTGATGACAAAGGCCAAGGAGCATTGTGATGACAAGTATCATGGACCTTTGTGATGAAATGGGCATACATCATTATGATGACAAGAGTTCTGGAGCATTGTGATGACAAGGGCATGGAGCATTGTGATTACAGGGGTCATGGAGCATTGTGATGACAACTGTCATGGAACATTGTGATGACAGGGTTCATGGAGCATTGTGATTAAAGGGGTCATGGAGCATTTTGATGACAAGGGCAGGCGAACATTTTGATTACATTAGTAATGGAGCATTGTGATGACATGTGCAGGGAACTTTGTGATGACAGGTGTAATAGAACATTGTGATTACAGGGGACATGGAGCATTTTGATGACATGGGCAGGCAACATTGTGATGACAGGTGTCATGGAGCATTGTGATGACAATTGTCATTTAAAGTTGTGCTGACAGGGATCATGGAGCATTGTGATGAGACGGGCATTGCAGCCTTGTGATGACAGGCGTACTGGAGCCTTCTGAGGAAAGATCTCATGGGTCATTGTGATTACAGTGATCATGGAACATTGTGATGACAGTGGTCATGGAGCATTGTAATGACAGGGGCCATGAAGCATTGTGATGACAGGGGTCATGGGGGATTGTGATGACAGTGGTCATGGAGCATTGTGATGAAAGGGGTCATGGAGCACTGTGATTACAGGTGCCATCTATAATTGTGATGACAAAGGCCATGGAGCATTGTGATGACAGTTGTCATGGAGCATTGTGTTGAAAGGGGCATGGAGCATTGTGACGACAATGGTCATGGAGCATTGTAATGACAAGTATCATGGAGCATGTGATGAAAGGAGTCATGGAGCATTGTGATTAAATGGATCATGAGGCATTTTGATGACAAGAGTCATGGCACATTGTGATGACAGGGATCATGGAGCATTGTGATGACAAGGGCTATGGAGCATTGTGATGACTGGGGTCATGGGGCATGGTGATGTCAGTGGTCATGGAGCATTGTGATGACGAAGACCACGGAGCATTGTGATGACAGGTGTCATGGAGCATTGTGATGAAATGGGTCATGGATCACTACGATGACATGAGTAATGGAGCATTGTGATGATACGGACATGGAGCATTGTGATGACAGGGGTCATGCAGCATTGTGAAGACAGGGGTCATGCAGCATTGTGATGACATGGGCATGGAGCATAGTGATGACAAAAGTTCTGGAGCATTTTGATGACAAGGGCATGGATCATTGTGATTACAGGGGCCATGAAACAATGAGATGACAAGGGAATGGAGCATTGTGATGAA
>NW_028124377.1:0-54230 GCF_965194825.1 Balaenoptera physalus | reverse complement strand
TCCAGAATCAAACCGTTCTCATTTTCCCAGGCCACAGGTTTCCATAATCCACCGATGTAATGTTCTCAGGCCACGGGGTTCCAGATTCACGCCTCAGTCATGTTCCCAGGCCACAGGGATCCAGTATCAAACCGATTTCAGGTTCCTAGGCAACAGGGTACCAGAATCCAAACCGATGTCATGTTCCCAGGCCACAGGATTCCACAATCTAATATCAGTCATGTTCCCAGGCGAATGGTTTCCAGAATCAAACCTCAGTCATATTCCCAGGACACATGGTTCCAGAATCAAACCTGAGTCATGTTCGCAGGCCAAAGGTTTCAAAAATCAAACCTCAGTCATGTTCCCAGGACACAAGTGTCCAGAGTCAAACTTCAGTCATGTTCCCAGGGAACAGGCTTTCAGAAACAAACGTCAGTCATGTTCCCATGCCACAGGGTTCCAGAATCAAACCTCAGTCTTGTTCCCAGGACACAGAGTTCCAAAATAAAACCTCAGTCATGTTCCCTGGACACAGGTTTCAGAAATAAAATCCCAGTCATGTTCCCAGGCCACAGGTATCCAGAATCAAACCTCAGTCATATTCCCAGGACACATGGTTCCAGAATCAAACCTCAGTCATATTCGCAGGCCACAGGTTTCAAAAATCAAACCTCAGTCATGTTCCCAGGACTCAGGTGTCCAGAAATAAACCTCTGACATGTTCCCAGGGAACAGGCTTCCAGAAACAAACCTCAGTCACGTTCCCAGGCCACAGGGTTCCAGAACACAACCGATGTCATGTTCCCAGGCCACAGGGTCCCACAATCATACCTCAGTCATATTCCCAGGCCACAGGGTTCCAGAATCCAACCGATGTCATTTTCCCAGGCCACAGGGTTCCAGATTCAAACCACAGTCATGTTCCCAGGCCAGAGGGTTCCACAATCCAACCTCAGTCATGTTCCCAGGCCACAGGGTTCCAGAATCCAACCGATGTCATGTTCCAAGGCCACAGGGTTCCACAAGCAAACCTCAGTCTTGTTCCCAGGACACAGGTTTCCAGAATCAACCCGATATCATGTTCCCTGGCCACAGTCTTCCAGAATCAAACCTCAGTCATGTTGCCGGGCCACAGGTTTCCACCATCAAACCTCAGACATGTTCCCAGGCCACAGGGTTCCAGAATCAAACCGTTCTCATATTCCAAGGCCACAGCTTTCCCGAATCCACCGATGTCATGTTCCCAGGCCACAGGTTTCAACAATCAAACCTAAGTCATGTTCCCAGGACACAGGGTTCCAGATTCAAACCACAATCATGTTCCCACGCCAGAGGCTTCCACAATCAAACCTCAGCCATGTTCCCAGGCCACAGGTTCCCAGAATACAACCGATGTCATGTTCCGAGGTCACAGGGTTCCAGAAGCAAACCTCAGTCTTGTTCCCAGGACACAGGTTTCCAGAATCAACCTGATATCATGTTCCCTGGCCACAGTCTTCCAGAATCAAACCTCAGACATGTTCCCAGGCCACAGGGTTCCAGAATCAAACTGTTCTCATGTTCCCAGGACAAAGGGTTCCAGAAACCAACGATGTCATGTTCGCAGGCCACAGGATTCCACAATCTAACTTCAGCCATGTTCCCAGGCCACAGGGTTCCAGAATCAAACCCCAGTCTTGTTCCCAGGACACAGGTTTCCAGAATCAACCCGATATCATGATCATTGGCCACAATCTTCCAGAATCAAACCTCAGTCATGCTGCCAGGCCCCAGGTTTCCACCATCAAACCTCAGACATGTTCCCAGGCCACAGGGTTCCAGAATCAAACCGTTCTCATGTTCCCAGGTCACAGGGTTCCAGAATCAAACTGTTCTCATGTTCCCAGGCAACAGCGTTCCAGAATCCACCGATGTCATGTTCCCAGGCCACAGGGTTCCAGAATCAATCCTCAGTTATGTTCCCAGGCTACAGGGTTCCAGAATAAAACCTCAGGCAAGATCCCAGTCCACAGGGTTCCAGAACCAAGGCTCAGTCAAGTTCCCAGGACACAGTATTCCACAATCGATACAGATGTCATGTTCCCCGGCCACAGTTTTCCAGAATCACGCCTCAGTCATGATCCCAGGCCACAGGGATCCAGAATCAAACCTCAACCATATTCCCAGGCCACATGGTTCCAGAATCAAACATCAGTCGTGTTCCCAGGATACAGGGTTCTAGAATCAAACCTCAGTCTTGTTCCCAGGACACAGGTTTCCAGAATCAACCCGATATCATGTTCCCTGGCCACAGTCTTCCAGAATCAAACCTGAGTCATGTTCCCAGGCCAAAGTTTTCAAGAATCACGCCTCAGTCATGTTCCCAGGACACAGGGATCCAGAATCAAACCTCAGTCATGTTCCCAGGACACAAGTGTCCAGATTCAAACAACAGTTAAGTTCCCAGGCCAGAGGGTGCAACAATCAATCCTCAGTCATGTTTCCAGTCCACAGCATTACAGAACCCAACCAATGTCATGTTCCCAGGCCACAGGGTTCATGAAGTAAACCTCAGTCTTTTTCCCAGGACACAGGTTTCCAGAATACAACCGATATCATGTTCCGTGGCCACAGTCTTCCAGAATCAAACTTCAGTCATGTTGCCAGGCCATAGGGTACCACCATCAAACCTCAGTCATATTCCCAGGCCACAGGTTTCAAGAATCAAACCGATTTCATGTTCCCAGGCAACAGGGTAACAGAATCCAAACCGATGTCATGTTCTCAAGCCACAGAATTCCACACTCTAACATCAGTCATCTTCCCAGGCCAATGTTTTCCAGAATCAAACCTCAGTCATATTCCCAGGACACATGGTTCCAGAATCAAACCTCAGTCCTGTTCCCAGGACACAGGGTTCCAAAATAAAACCTCAGTCATGTTCCCTGGACACAGGTTTCAGAAATAAAATCCCAGTCATGTTCCCAGGCCACAGGGTTCCAGAATCAAGCCTCAGTCATTTTGCCAGGGCACAGTGTTCCACCATCAAACCTCAGTCATGATCCCAGGCCACATGTTTCCACAATGAAATCTCAGACATTTTCCCAGGCCACAGGGTTCCAGAATCAACCTCAGTCATACTCCCAGGACACATGGTTCCAGAATCAAACCTCAGTCATGTTTGCAGGCCACAGGTTTCAACAATCAAACCTAAGTCAAATTCCCAGGGCACAAAGTTCCAGATTCAAAGCACACTCATGTTCCCACGCCAGAGGCTTCCACAATCAAACCTCAGCCATGTTCCCAGGCCACAGGGTCCCAGAATACAACCAATGTCATGTTCCAAGGTCACAGGGTTTCAGAAGCAAACCTCAGTCTTGTTCCCAGGACACAGGGTTCCAGAATCAACCTGATATCATGTTCCCTTGCCACAGTCTTCCAGAATCAAACCTCAGTCATGTTCCCAGGACACAAGTATCCAGATTCAAACAACAGTCAAGTTCCCAGGCCAGGGGGTGCCACAATCAATCCTCAGTCATGTTCCCAGGCCACAGCATTACAGAACCCAACCAATGTCATGTTCCCTGTCCACAGGGTTCCTGAAGTAAACCTCAGTCTTTTTCCCAGGACACAGGTTTCCAGAATACAACCGATATCATGTTCCCTGGCCACAGTCTTCCAGAATCAAACCTCAGACATGTTGCCAGGCCCCAGGTTTGCAGCATCAAACCTCAGACATGTTCCCAGGCAACAGGGTTCCAGAATCAAACCGTTCTCATTTTCCCAGGCCACAGGTTTCCATAATCCACCGATGTAATGTTCTCAGGCCACGGGGTTCCAGATTCACGCCTCAGTCATGTCCCCAGGCCACAGGGATCCAGAATCAAACCGATTTCAGGTTCCTAGGCAACAGGGTACCAGAATCCAAACCGATGTCATGTTCCCAGGCCACAGGATTCCACAATCTAATATCAGTCATGTTCCCAGGCGAATGGTTTCCAGAATCAAACCTCAGTCATATTCCCAGGACACATGGTTCCAGAATCAAACCTGAGTCATGTTCGCAGGCCAAAGGTTTCAAAAATCAAACCTCAGTCATGTTCCCAGGACACAAGTGTCCAGAGTCAAACTTCAGTCATGTTCCCAGGGAACAGGCTTTCAGAAACAAACGTCAGTCATGTTCCCATGCCACAGGGTTCCAGAATCAAACCTCAGTCTTGTTCCCAGGACATAGGTTTCCAGGATCAACCCGATATCATGATCCCTGGCCACAGTATTCCAGAATCAAACCTCAGTCATGTTACCAGGCCACAGGGTTCCAGAATAAAGCCTCAGTCATTTTGAAAGGCCACAGGGTACCACCATCAAACCTCAGTCATGTTCCCAGGCCACAGGGTTCCTCCATCAAACCTCAATCGTGTTCCCAGGACACAGGGTTGAAGAATCAAACCAATGTCAAGTTTCCAGGCCATGGGTTTCCTGTACCAGGCCACAGTCTTGTTTCCAGGGCACAGGGTTCCACCATCAACCCTCAGTCAAGTTACCAGTCCACAGGTTTCTGCCATGAAACCTCAGTCAAGTTCCCAGGCCACAGGGTTCCAGAATCAAGCCTCAGTCATTTTGCCAGGGCACAGTGTTCCACAATCAAACCTCAGTCATGATCCCAGGCCACATGTTTCCACAATGAAACCTCAGACATTTTCCTTGGCCACAGGTTTCCAGAATCAACCTCAGTCATATTCCCAGGACACATCGTTCCAGAATCAAACCTCAGTCATGTTCGCAGGCCACAGGTTTCAACAATCAAACCTAAGTCATGTTCCCAGGCCACAGGGTTCCAGAAACCAACGATGTCATGTTCGCAGGCCACAGGGTTCCACAATCAAACCTCAGCCATGTTCCCAAGGCCACAGGGTCCCAGAATACAACCGATGTCATGTTCCCAGGCCACAGGGTTCCAGAAGCAAACCTCAGTCTTGTTCCCAGGGCACAGGTTTCCAGCATCAACCTAATATCATGTTCCCTAGCCACAGTCTTCCAGAATCAAACGTCAGACATGATCCCAGGCCACAGGATTCCAGAATCAAACCGTTCTCATATTCCAAGGCCACAGGGTTCCAGAATCCACCGATGTCATGTTCCCAGGCCACAGGTTTCAACAATCAAACCTAAGTCATGTTCCCAGGACACAGGGTTCCAGATTCAAACCACAATCATGTTCCCACGCCAGAGGCTTCCACAATCAAACCTCAGCCATGTTCCCAGGCCACAGGTTCCCAGAATACAACCGATGTCATGTTCCCAGGTAACAGGGTTCCAGAACCAATCCTCAGTTATGTTCCCAGGCTACAGTGTTCCAGAATAAAACCTCAATCATGTTCCCAGTCCACAGGGTTCCAGAACCAAGGCTCAGTCAGGTTCCCGGGGCACAGTATTCCACATTCTAAACAGATGTCATTTTCCCAGGCCACAGTTTTCAAGAATCACGCCTCAGTCATGTTCCCAGGCCACAGGGATCCAGAATCAAACTGCAGGCATGTTGCCAGGACATAGGGTACCACCATTAAACCTCAGTCATATTCCCAGGCCACAGGTTTCCAGAATCAAACCGATTTCATATTCCCAGGCAACAAGGTACCGGAATACAAACCGATGTCATGTTCCCAGGCCACAGGATTCCACACTCTAACATCAGTCATCTTCCCAGGCCAATGCTTTCCAGAATCCAACCTCAGTCATATTCACAGGCCACATGGTTCCAATATCAAACCTCAGTCGTGTTCCCAGGACACAGAGTTCCAAAATAAAACCTCAGTCATGTTCCCTGGACACAGGTTTCAGAAATAAAATCCCAGTCATGTTCCCAGGCCACAGGTATCCAGAATCAAACCTCAGTCATATTCCCAGGACACATGGTTCCAGAATCAAACCTCAGTCATATTCGCAGGCCACAGGTTTCAAAAATCAAACCTCAGTCATGTTCCCAGGACTCAGGTGTCCAGAAATAAACCTCTGACATGTTCCCAGGGAACAGGCTTCCAGAAACAAACCTCAGTCACGTTCCCAGGCCACAGGGTTCCAGAACACAACCGATGTCATGTTCCCAGGCCACAGGGTCCCACAATCATACCTCAGTCATATTCCCAGGCCACAGGGTTCCAGAATCCAACCGATGTCATTTTCCCAGGCCACAGGGTTCCAGATTCAAACCACAGTCATGTTCCCAGGCCAGAGGGTTCCACAATCCAACCTCAGTCATGTTCCCAGGCCACAGGGTTCCAGAATCCAACCGATGTCATGTTCCAAGGCCACAGGGTTCCACAAGCAAACCTCAGTCTTGTTCCCAGGACACAGGTTTCCAGAATCAACCCGATATCATGTTCCCTGGCCACAGTCTTCCAGAATCAAACCTCAGTCATGTTGCCGGGCCACAGGTTTCCACCATCAAACCTCAGACATGTTCCCAGGCCACAGGGTTCCAGAATCAAACCGTTCTCATATTCCAAGGCCACAGCTTTCCCGAATCCACCGATGTCATGTTCCCAGGCCACAGGTTTCAACAATCAAACCTAAGTCATGTTCCCAGGACACAGGGTTCCAGATTCAAACCACAATCATGTTCCCACGCCAGAGGCTTCCACAATCAAACCTCAGCCATGTTCCCAGGCCACAGGTTCCCAGAATACAACCGATGTCATGTTCCGAGGTCACAGGGTTCCAGAAGCAAACCTCAGTCTTGTTCCCAGGACACAGGTTTCCAGAATCAACCTGATATCATGTTCCCTGGCCACAGTCTTCCAGAATCAAACCTCAGACATGTTCCCAGGCCACAGGGTTCCAGAATCAAACTGTTCTCATGTTCCCAGGACAAAGGGTTCCAGAAACCAACGATGTCATGTTCGCAGGCCACAGGATTCCACAATCTAACTTCAGCCATGTTCCCAGGCCACAGGGTTCCAGAATCAAACCCCAGTCTTGTTCCCAGGACACAGGTTTCCAGAATCAACCCGATATCATGATCATTGGCCACAATCTTCCAGAATCAAACCTCAGTCATGCTGCCAGGCCCCAGGTTTCCACCATCAAACCTCAGACATGTTCCCAGGCCACAGGGTTCCAGAATCAAACCGTTCTCATGTTCCCAGGTCACAGGGTTCCAGAATCAAACTGTTCTCATGTTCCCAGGCAACAGCGTTCCAGAATCCACCGATGTCATGTTCCCAGGCCACAGGGTTCCAGAATCAATCCTCAGTTATGTTCCCAGGCTACAGGGTTCCAGAATAAAACCTCAGGCAAGATCCCAGTCCACAGGGTTCCAGAACCAAGGCTCAGTCAGGTTCCCAGGGCACAGTATTCCACAATCGATACAGATGTCATGTTCCCCGGCCACAGTTTTCCAGAATCACGCCTCAGTCATGACCCCAGGCCACAGGGATCCAGAATCAAACCTCAACCATATTCCCAGGCCACATGGTTCCAGAATCAAACATCAGTCGTGTTCCCAGGATACAGGGTTCTAGAATCAAACCTCAGTCTTGTTCCCAGGACACAGGTTTCCAGAATCAACCCGATATCATGTTCCCTGGCCACAGTCTTCCAGAATCAAACCTGAGTCATGTTGCCAGGCCACAGGTTTCTACCATCAAACCTCAGGCATGTTCCCAGGCCACAGGGTTACAGAATCAAACTATTCTCATGTTCCCAGGCCACAGGTTTCCAGAATCCACCGATGTCATGTTCCCAGGCCACAGGGTTCCTGAAGCAATCCTCAGTTATGTTCCCAGGCTACAGGGTTCCAGAATAAAACCTCAGTCATGATCCCAGTCCACAGGGTTCCAGAACCAAGGCTCAGTCAGATTCCCGGGGCACAGTATTCCACAATCTAAACAGATGTCATGTTCCCAGGCCTCAGGTTTCCAGAATCCACCAATGTCATATTCCCAGGCCACAGGGTTCCAGAACCAATCCTCAGTTATGTTCCCAGGCTACAGTGTTCCAGAATAAAACCTCAGTCATGTTCCCAGTCCACAGGGTTCCAGAACCAAGGCTCAGTCAGGTTCCCGGGGCACAGTATTACACAATCTATACAGAAGTCATGTTCCCAGGCCAAAGTTTTCAAGAATCACGCCTCAGTCATGTTCCCAGGACACAGGGATCCAGAATCAAACCTCAGTCATGTTCCCAGGACACAAGTGTCCAGATTCAAACAACAGTTAAGTTCCCAGGCCAGAGGGTGCAACAATCAATCCTCAGTCATGTTCCCAGTCCACAGCATTACAGAACCCAACCAATGTCATGTTCCCAGGCCACAGGGTTCATGAAGTAAACCTCAGTCTTTTTCCCAGGACACAGGTTTCCAGAATACAACCGATATCATGTTCCCTGGCCACAGTCTTCCAGAATCAAACTTCAGTCATGTTGCCAGGCCATAGGGTACCACCATCAAACCTCAGTCATATGCCCAGGCCACAGGTTTCAAGAATCAAACCGATTTCATGTTCCCAGGCAACAGGGTAACAGAATCCAAACCGATGTCATGTTCTCAAGCCACAGAATTCCACACTCTAACATCAGTCATCTTCCCAGGCCAATGTTTTCCAGAATCAAACCTCAGTCATATTCCCAGGACACATGGTTCCAGAATCAAACCTCAGTCCTGTTCCCAGGACACAGGGTTCCAAAATAAAACCTCAGTCATGTTCCCTGGACACAGGTTTCAGAAATAAAATCCCAGTCATGTTCCCAGGCCACAGGGTTCCAGAATCAAGCCTCAGTCATTTTGCCAGGGCACAGTGTTCCACCATCAAACCTCAGTCATGATCCCAGGCCACATGTTTCCACAATGAAATCTCAGACATTTTCCCAGGCCACAGGTTTCCAGAATCAACCTCAGTCATACTCCCAGGACACATGGTTCCAGAATCAAACCTCAGTCATGTTTGCAGGCCACAGGTTTCAACAATCAAACCTAAGTCAAATTCCCAGGGCACAAAGTTCCAGATTCAAACCACACTCATGTTCCCACGCCAGAGGCTTCCACAATCAAACCTCAGCCATGTTCCCAGGCCACAGGGTCCCAGAATACAACCAATGTCATGTTCCAAGGTCACAGGGTTTCAGAAGCAAACCTCAGTCTTGTTCCCAGGACACAGGGTTCCAGAATCAACCTGATATCATGTTCCCTGGCCACAGTCTTCCAGAATCAAACCTCAGTCATGTTCCCAGGACACAAGTATCCAGATTCAAACAACAGTCAAGTTCCCAGGCCAGGGGGTGCCACAATCAATCCTCAGTCATGTTCCCAGGCCACAGCATTACAGAACCCAACCAATGTCATGTTCCCTGTCCACAGGGTTCCTGAAGTAAACCTCAGTCTTTTTCCCAGGACACAGGTTTCCAGAATACAACCGATATCATGTCCCCTGGCCACAGTCTTCCAGAATCAAACCTCAGACATGTTGCCAGGCCCCAGGTTTGCAGCATCAAACCTCAGACATGTTCCCAGGCAACAGGGTTCCAGAATCAAACCGTTCTCATTTTCCCAGGCCACAGGTTTCCATAATCCACCGATGTAATGTTCTCAGGCCACGGGGTTCCAGATTCACGCCTCAGTCATGTTCCCAGGCCACAGGGATCCAGAATCAAACCGATTTCAGGTTCCTAGGCAACAGGGTACCAGAATCCAAACCGATGTCATGTTCCCAGGCCACAGGATTCCACAATCTAATATCAGTCATGTTCCCAGGCGAATGGTTTCCAGAATCAAACCTCAGTCATATTCCCAGGACACATGGTTCCAGAATCAAACCTGAGTCATGTTCGCAGGCCAAAGGTTTCAAAAATCAAACCTCAGTCATGTTCCCAGGACACAAGTGTCCAGAGTCAAACTTCAGTCATGTTCCCAGGGAACAGGCTTTCAGAAACAAACGTCAGTCATGTTCCCATGCCACAGGGTTCCAGAATCAAACCTCAGTCTTGTTCCCAGGACATAGGTTTCCAGGATCAACCCGATATCATGATCCCTGGCCACAGTATTCCAGAATCAAACCTCAGTCATGTTACCAGGCCACAGGGTTCCAGAATAAAGCCTCAGTCATTTTGAAAGGCCACAGGGTACCACCATCAAACCTCAGTCATGTTCCCAGGCCACAGGGTTCCTCCATCAAACCTCAATCGTGTTCCCAGGACACAGGGTTGAAGAATCAAACCAATGTCAAGTTTCCAGGCCATGGGTTTCCTGTACCAGGCCACAGTCTTGTTTCCAGGGCACAGGGTTCCACCATCAACCCTCAGTCAAGTTACCAGTCCACAGGTTTCTGCCATGAAACCTCAGTCAAGTTCCCAGGCCACAGGGTTCCAGAATCAAGCCTCAGTCATTTTGCCAGGGCACAGTGTTCCACAATCAAACCTCAGTCATGATCCCAGGCCACATGTTTCCACAATGAAACCTCAGACATTTTCCTTGGCCACAGGTTTCCAGAATCAACCTCAGTCATATTCCCAGGACACATCGTTCCAGAATCAAACCTCAGTCATGTTCGCAGGCCACAGGTTTCAACAATCAAACCTAAGTCATGTTCCCAGGCCACAGGGTTCCAGAAACCAACGATGTCATGTTCGCAGGCCACAGGGTTCCACAATCAAACCTCAGCCATGTTCCCAAGGCCACAGGGTCCCAGAATACAACCGATGTCATGTTCCCAGGCCACAGGGTTCCAGAAGCAAACCTCAGTCTTGTTCCCAGGGCACAGGTTTCCAGCATCAACCTAATATCATGTTCCCTAGCCACAGTCTTCCAGAATCAAATGTCAGACATGATCCCAGGCCACAGGATTCCAGAATCAAACCGTTCTCATATTCCAAGGCCAAAGGGTTCCAGAATCCACCGATGTCATGTTCCCAGGCCACAGGTTTCAACAATCAAACCTAAGTCATGTTCCCAGGACACAGGGTTCCAGATTCAAACCACAATCATGTTCCCACGCCAGAGGCTTCCACAATCAAACCTCAGCCATGTTCCCAGGCCACAGGTTCCCAGAATACAACCGATGTCATGTTCCCAGGTAACAGGGTTCCAGAACCAATCCTCAGTTATGTTCCCAGGCTACAGTGTTCCAGAATAAAACCTCAATCATGTTCCCAGTCCACAGGGTTCCAGAACCAAGGCTCAGTCAGGTTCCCGGGGCACAGTATTCCACATTCTAAACAGATGTCATTTTCCCAGGCCACAGTTTTCAAGAATCACGCCTCAGTCATGTTCCCAGGCCACAGGGATCCAGAATCAAACTGCAGGCATGTTGCCAGGACATAGGGTACCACCATTAAACCTCAGTCATATTCCCAGGCCACAGGTTTCCAGAATCAAACCGATTTCATATTCCCAGGCAACAAGGTACCGGAATCCAAACCGATGTCATGTTCCCAGGCCACAGGATT
This sequence comes from Balaenoptera physalus, assembly GCF_965194825.1. Taxonomy (NCBI): domain Eukaryota; kingdom Metazoa; phylum Chordata; class Mammalia; order Artiodactyla; family Balaenopteridae; genus Balaenoptera; species Balaenoptera physalus. The sequence goes on along the minus strand of NW_028124377.1, from coordinate 42,833 downwards.
CCACACTCTAACATCAGTCATCTTCCCAGGCCAATGGTTTCCAGAATCAAACCTCAGTCATATTCACAGGCCACATGGTTCCAATATCAAACCTCAGTCGTGTTCCCAGGACACAGAGTTCCAAAATAAAACCTCAGTCATGTTCCCTGGACACAGGTTTCAGAAATAAAATCCCAGTCATGTTCCCAGGCCACAGGTATCCAGAATCAAACCTCAGTCATATTCCCAGGACACATGGTTCCAGAATCAAACCTCAGTCATGTTCGCAGGCCACAGGTTTCAAAAATCAAACCTCAGTCATGTTCCCAGGACTCAGGTGTCCAGAAATAAACCTCTGACATGTTCCCAGGGAACAGGCTTCCAGAAAAAAACCTCAGTCACGTTCCCAGGCCACAGGGTTCCAGAACACAACCGATGTCATGTTCCCAGGCCACAGGGTCCCACAATCATACCTCAGTCATATTCCCAGGCCACAGGGTTCCAGAATCCAACCGATGTCATTTTCCCAGGCCACAGGGTTCCAGATTCAAACCACAGTCATGTTCCCAGGCCAGAGGGTTCCACAATCCAACCTCAGTCATGTTCCCAGGCCACAGGGTTCCAGAATCCAACCGATGTCATGTTCCAAGGCCACAGGGTTCCACAAGCAAACCTCAGTCTTGTTCCCAGGACACAGGTTTCCAGAATCAACCCGATATCATGTTCCCTGGCCACAGTCTTCCAGAATCAAACCTCAGTCATGTTGCCGGGCCACAGGTTTCCACCATCAAACCTCAGACATGTTCCCAGGCCACAGGGTTCCAGAATCAAACCGTTCTCATATTCCAAGGCCACAGCTTTCCCGAATCCACCGATGTCATGTTCCCAGGCCACAGGTTTCAACAATCAAACCTAAGTCATGTTCCCAGGACACAGGGTTCCAGATTCAAACCACAATCATGTTCCCACGCCAGAGGCTTCCACAATCAAACCTCAGCCATGTTCCCAGGCCACAGGTTCCCAGAATACAACCGATGTCATGTTCCGAGGTCACAGGGTTCCAGAAGCAAACCTCAGTCTTGTTCCCAGGACACAGGTTTCCAGAATCAACCTGATATCATGTTCCCTGGCCACAGTCTTCCAGAATCAAACCTCAGACATGTTCCCAGGCCACAGGGTTCCAGAATCAAACTGTTCTCATGTTCCCAGGACAAAGGGTTCCAGAAACCAACGATGTCATGTTCGCAGGCCACAGGATTCCACAATCTAACTTCAGCCATGTTCCCAGGCCACAGGGTTCCAGAATCAAACCCCAGTCTTGTTCCCAGGACACAGGTTTCCAGAATCAACCCGATATCATGATCATTGGCCACAATCTTCCAGAATCAAACCTCAGTCATGCTGCCAGGCCCCAGGTTTCCACCATCAAACCTCAGACATGTTCCCAGGCCACAGGGTTCCAGAATCAAACCGTTCTCATGTTCCCAGGTCACAGGGTTCCAGAATCAAACTGTTCTCATGTTCCCAGGCAACAGCGTTCCAGAATCCACCGATGTCATGTTCCCAGGCCACAGGGTTCCAGAATAAAACCTCAGTCAAGATCCCAGTCCACAGGGTTCCAGAACCAAGGCTCAGTCAAGTTCCCAGGGCACAGTATTCCACAATCGATACAGATGTCATGTTCCCCGGCCACAGTTTTCCAGAATCACACCTCAGTCATGATCGCAGGCCACAGGGATCCAGAATCAAACCTCAACCATATTCCCAGGCCACATGGTTCCAGAATCAAACATCAGTCGTGTTCCCAGGATACAGGGTTCTAGAATCAAACCTCAGTCTTGTTCCCAGGACACAGGTTTCCAGAATCAACCCGATATCATGTTCCCTGGCCACAGTCTTCCAGAATCAAACCTGAGTCATGTTGCCAGGCCACAGGTTTCTACCATCAAACCTCAGGCATGTTCCCAGGCCACAGGGTTACAGAATCAAACTATTCTCATATTCCCAGGCCACAGGTTTCCAGAATCCACCGATGTCATGTTCCCAGGCCACAGGGTTCCTGAAGCAATCCTCAGTTATGTTCCCAGGCTACAGGGTTCCAGAATAAAACCTCTGTCATGATCCCAGTCCACAGCGTTCCAGAACCAAGGCTCAGTCAGATTCCCGGGGCACAGTATTCCACAATCTAAACAGATGTCATGTTCCCAGGCCTCAGGGTTCCAGAATCCACCAATGTCATATTCCCAGGCCACAGGGTTCCAGAACCAATCCTCAGTTATGTTCCCAGGCTACAGTGTTCCAGAATAAAACCTCAGTCATGTTCCCAGTCCACAGGGTTCCAGAACCAAGGCTCAGTCAGGTTCCCGGGGCACAGTATTACACAATCTATACAGAAGTCATGTTCCCAGGCCAAAGTTTTCAAGAATCACGCCTCAGTCATGTTCCCAGGACACAGGGATCCAGAATCAAACCTCAGTCATGTTCCCAGGACACAAGTGTCCAGATTCAAACAACAGTTAAGTTCCCAGGCCAGAGGGTGCAACAATCAATCCTCAGTCATGTTCCCAGTCCACAGCATTACAGAACCCAACCAATGTCATGTTCCCAGGCCACAGGGTTCATGAAGTAAACCTCAGTCTTTTTCCCAGGACACAGGTTTCCAGAATACAACCGATATCATGTTCCCTGGCCACAGTCTTCCAGAATCAAACTTCAGTCATGTTGCCAGGCCATAGGGTACCACCATCAAACCTCAGTCATATGCCCAGGCCACAGGTTTCAAGAATCAAACCGATTTCATGTTCCCAGGCAACAGGGTAACAGAATCCAAACCGATGTCATGTTCTCAAGCCACAGAATTCCACACTCTAACATCAGTCATCTTCCCAGGCCAATGTTTTCCAGAATCAAACCTCAGTCATATTCCCAGGACACATGGTTCCAGAATCAAACCTCAGTCCTGTTCCCAGGACACAGGGTTCCAAAATAAAACCTCAGTCATGTTCCCTGGACACAGGTTTCAGAAATAAAATCCCAGTCATGTTCCCAGGCCACAGGGTTCCAGAATCAAGCCTCAGTCATTTTGCCAGGGCACAGTGTTCCACCATCAAACCTCAGTCATGATCCCAGGCCACATGTTTCCACAATGAAATCTCAGACATTTTCCCAGGCCACAGGTTTCCAGAATCAACCTCAGTCATACTCCCAGGACACATGGTTCCAGAATCAAACCTCAGTCATGTTTGCAGGCCACAGGTTTCAACAATCAAACCTAAGTCAAATTCCCAGGGCACAAAGTTCCAGATTCAAACCACACTCATGTTCCCACGCCAGAGGCTTCCACAATCAAACCTCAGCCATGTTCCCAGGCCACAGGGTCCCAGAATACAACCAATGTCATGTTCCAAGGTCACAGGGTTTCAGAAGCAAACCTCAGTCTTGTTCCCAGGACACAGGGTTCCAGAATCAACCTGATATCATGTTCCCTGGCCACAGTCTTCCAGAATCAAACCTCAGTCATGTTCCCAGGACACAAGTATCCAGATTCAAACAACAGTCAAGTTCCCAGGCCAGGGGGTGCCACAATCAATCCTCAGTCATGTTCCCAGGCCACAGCATTACAGAACCCAACCAATGTCATGTTCCCTGTCCACAGGGTTCCTGAAGTAAACCTCAGTCTTTTTCCCAGGACACAGGTTTCCAGAATACAACCGATATCATGTTCCCTGGCCACAGTCTTCCAGAATCAAACCTCAGACATGTTGCCAGGCCCCAGGTTTGCAGCATCAAACCTCAGACATGTTCCCAGGCAACAGGGTTCCAGAATCAAACCGTTCTCATTTTCCCAGGCCACAGGTTTCCATAATCCACCGATGTAATGTTCTCAGGCCACGGGGTTCCAGATTCACGCCTCAGTCATGTTCCCAGGCCACAGGGATCCAGAATCAAACCGATTTCAGGTTCCTAGGCAACAGGGTACCAGAATCCAAACCGATGTCATGTTCCCAGGCCACAGGATTCCACAATCTAATATCAGTCATGTTCCCAGGCGAATGGTTTCCAGAATCAAACCTCAGTCATATTCCCAGGACACATGGTTCCAGAATCAAACCTGAGTCATGTTCGCAGGCCAAAGGTTTCAAAAATCAAACCTCAGTCATGTTCCCAGGACACAAGTGTCCAGAGTCAAACTTCAGTCATGTTCCCAGGGAACAGGCTTTCAGAAACAAACGTCAGTCATGTTCCCATGCCACAGGGTTCCAGAATCAAACCTCAGTCTTGTTCCCAGGACATAGGTTTCCAGGATCAACCCGATATCATGATCCCTGGCCACAGTATTCCAGAATCAAACCTCAGTCATGTTACCAGGCCACAGGGTTCCAGAATAAAGCCTCAGTCATTTTGAAAGGCCACAGGGTACCACCATCAAACCTCAGTCATGTTCCCAGGCCACAGGGTTCCTCCATCAAACCTCAATCGTGTTCCCAGGACACAGGGTTGAAGAATCAAACCAATGTCAAGTTTCCAGGCCATGGGTTTCCTGTACCAGGCCACAGTCTTGTTTCCAGGGCACAGGGTTCCACCATCAACCCTCAGTCAAGTTACCAGTCCACAGGTTTCTGCCATGAAACCTCAGTCAAGTTCCCAGGCCACAGGGTTCCAGAATCAAGCCTCAGTCATTTTGCCAGGGCACAGTGTTCCACAATCAAACCTCAGTCATGATCCCAGGCCACATGTTTCCACAATGAAACCTCAGACATTTTCCTTGGCCACAGGTTTCCAGAATCAACCTCAGTCATATTCCCAGGACACATCGTTCCAGAATCAAACCTCAGTCATGTTCCCAGGCCACAGGTTTCAACAATCAAACCTAAGTCATGTTCCCAGGCCACAGGGTTCCAGAAACCAACGATGTCATGTTCGCAGGCCACAGGGTTCCACAATCAAACCTCAGCCATGTTCCCAAGGCCACAGGGTCCCAGAATACAACCGATGTCATGTTCCCAGGCCACAGGGTTCCAGAAGCAAACCTCAGTCTTGTTCCCAGGGCACAGGTTTCAAAAATCAAACCTCAGTCATGTTCCCAGGACTCAGGTGTCCAGAAATATACCTCTGACATGTTCCCAGGGAACAGGCTTCCAGAAACAAACCTCAGTCACGTTCCCAGGCCAAAGGGTTCCAGAACACAACCGATGTCATGTTCCCAGGCCACAGGGTCCCACAATCAAACCTCAGTCATATTCCCAGGCCACAGGGTTCCAGAATCCAACCGATGTCATTTTCCCAGGCCACAGGGTTCCAGATTCAAACCACAGTCATGTTCCCAGGCCAGAGGGTTCCACAATCCAACCTCAGTCATGTTCCCAGGCCACAGGGTTCCAGAATCCAACCGATGTCATGTTCCAAGGCCACAGGGTTCCACAAGCAAACCTCAGTCTTGTTCCCAGAACACAGGTTTCCAGAATCAACCCGATATCATGTTCCCTGGCCACAGTCTTCCAGAATCAAACCTCAGTCATGTTGCCGGGCCACAGGTTTCCACCATCAAACCTCAGACATGTTCCCAGGCCACAGGGTTCCAGAATCAAACCGTTCTCATATTCCAAGGCCACAGCTTTCCCGAATCCACCGATGTCATGTTCCCAGGCCACAGGTTTCAACAATCAAACCTAAGTCATGTTCCCAGGACACAGGGTTCCAGATTCAAACCACAATCATGTTCCCACGCCAGAGGCTTCCACAATCAAACCTCAGCCATGTTCCCAGGCCACAGGTTCCCAGAATACAACCGATGTCATGTTCCGAGGTCACAGGGTTCCAGAAGCAAACCTCAGTCTTGTTCCCAGGACACAGGTTTCCAGAATCAACCTGATATCATGTTCCCTGGCCACAGTCTTCCAGAATCAAACCTCAGACATGTTCCCAGGCCACAGGGTTCCAGAATCAAACTGTTCTCATGTTCCCAGGACAAAGGGTTCCAGAAACCAACGATGTCATGTTCGCAGGCCACAGGATTCCACAATCTAACTTCAGCCATGTTCCCAGGCCACAGGGTTCCAGAATCAAACCCCAGTCTTGTTCCCAGGACACAGGTTTCCAGAATCAACCCGATATCATGATCATTGGCCACAATCTTCCAGAATCAAACCTCAGTCATGTTGCCAGGCCCCAGGTTTCCACCATCAAACCTCATACATGTTCCCAGGCCACAGGGTTCCAGAATCAAACCGTTCTCATGTTCCCAGGTCACAGGGTTCCAGAATCAAACTGTTCTCATGTTCCCAGGCCACAGCGTTCCAGAATCCACCGATGTCATGTTCCCAGGCCACAGGGTTCCAGAATCAATCCTCAGTTATGTTCCCAGGCTACAGGGTTCCAGAATAAAACCTCAGGCAAGATCCCAGTCCACAGGGTTCCAGAACCAAGGCTCAGTCAAGTTCCCAGGGCACAGTATTCCACAATCGATACAGATGTCATGTTCCCCGGCCACAGTTTTCCAGAATCACGCCTCAGTCATGTTCCCTGGCCACAGTCTTCCAGAATCAAACCTGAGTCATGTTGCCAGGCCACAGGTTTCTACCATCAAACCTCAGGCATGTTCCCAGGCCACAGGGTTACAGAATCAAACTATTCTCATGTTCCCAGGCCACAGGTTTCCAGAATCCACCGATGTCATGTTCCCAGGCCACAGGGTTCCTGAAGCAATCCTCAGTTATGTTCCCAGGCTACAGGGTTCCAGAATAAAACCTCAGTCATGATCCCAGTCCACAGGGTTCCAGAACCAAGGCTCAGTCAGATTCCCGGGGCACAGTATTCCACAATCTAAACAGATGTCATGTTCCTAGGCCTCAGGGTTCCAGAATCCACCAATGTCATATTCCCAGGCCACAGGGTTCCAGAACCAATCCTCAGTTATGTTCCCAGGCTACAGTGTTCCAGAATAAAACCTCAGTCATGTTCCCAGTCCACAGGGTTCCAGAACCAAGGCTCAGTCAGGTTCCCGGGGCACAGTATTACACAATCTATACAGAAGTCATGTTCCCAGGCCAAAGTTTTCAAGAATCACGCCTCAGTCATGTTCCCAGGACACAGGGATCCAGAATCAAACCTCAGTCATGTTCCCAGGACACAAGTGTCCAGATTCAAACAACAGTTAAGTTCCCAGGCCAGAGGGTGCAACAATCAATCCTCAGTCATGTTCCCAGTCCACAGCATTACAGAACCCAACCAATGTCATGTTCCCAGGCCACAGGGTTCATGAAGTAAACCTCAGTCTTTTTCCCAGGACACAGGTTTCCAGAATACAACCGATATCATGTTCCCTGGCCACAGTCTTCCAGAATCAAACTTCAGTCATGTTGCCAGGCCATAGGGTACCACCATCAAACCTCAGTCATATGCCCAGGCCACAGGTTTCAAGAATCAAACCGATTTCATGTTCCCAGGCAACAGGGTAACAGAATCCAAACCGATGTCATGTTCTCAAGCCACAGAATTCCACACTCTAACATCAGTCATCTTCCCAGGCCAATGTTTTCCAGAATCAAACCTCAGTCATATTCCCAGGACACATGGTTCCAGAATCAAACCTCAGTCCTGTTCCCAGGACACAGGGTTCCAAAATAAAACCTCAGTCATGTTCCCTGGACACAGGTTTCAGAAATAAAATCCCAGTCATGTTCCCAGGCCACAGGGTTCCAGAATCAAGCCTCAGTCATTTTGCCAGGGCACAGTGTTCCACCATCAAACCTCAGTCATGATCCCAGGCCACATGTTTCCACAATGAAATCTCAGACATTTTCCCAGGCCACAGGTTTCCAGAATCAACCTCAGTCATACTCCCAGGACACATGGTTCCAGAATCAAACCTCAGTCATGTTTGCAGGCCACAGGTTTCAACAATCAAACCTAAGTCAAATTCCCAGGGCACAAAGTTCCAGATTCAAAGCACACTCATGTTCCCACGCCAGAGGCTTCCACAATCAAACCTCAGCCATGTTCCCAGGCCACAGGGTCCCAGAATACAACCAATGTCATGTTCCAAGGTCACAGGGTTTCAGAAGCAAACCTCAGTCTTGTTCCCAGGACACAGGGTTCCAGAATCAACCTGATATCATGTTCCCTGGCCACAGTCTTCCAGAATCAAACCTCAGTCATGTTCCCAGGACACAAGTATCCAGATTCAAACAACAGTCAAGTTCCCAGGCCAGGGGGTGCCACAATCAATCCTCAGTCATGTTCCCAGGCCACAGCATTACAGAACCCAACCAATGTCATGTTCCCTGTCCACAGGGTTCCTGAAGTAAACCTCAGTCTTTTTCCCAGGACACAGGTTTCCAGAATACAACCGATATCATGTTCCCTGGCCACAGTCTTCCAGAATCAAACCTCAGACATGTTGCCAGGCCCCAGGTTTGCAGCATCAAACCTCAGACATGTTCCCAGGCAACAGGGTTCCAGAATCAAACCGTTCTCATTTTCCCAGGCCACAGGTTTCCATAATCCACCGATGTAATGTTCTCAGGCCACGGGGTTCCAGATTCACGCCTCAGTCATGTTCCCAGGCCACAGGGATCCAGAATCAAACCGATTTCAGGTTCCTAGGCAACAGGGTACCAGAATCCAAACCGATGTCATGTTCCCAGGCCACAGGATTCCACAATCTAATATCAGTCATGTTCCCAGGCGAATGGTTTCCAGAATCAAACCTCAGTCATATTCCCAGGACACATGGTTCCAGAATCAAACCTGAGTCATGTTCGCAGGCCAAAGGTTTCAAAAATCAAACCTCAGTCATGTTCCCAGGACACAAGTGTCCAGAGTCAAACTTCAGTCATGTTCCCAGGGAACAGGCTTTCAGAAACAAACGTCAGTCATGTTCCCATGCCACAGGGTTCCAGAATCAAACCTCAGTCTTGTTCCCAGGACATAGGTTTCCAGGATCAACCCGATATCATGATCCCTGGCCACAGTATTCCAGAATCAAACCTCAGTCATGTTACCAGGCCACAGGGTTCCAGAATAAAGCCTCAGTCATTTTGAAAGGCCACAGGGTACCACCATCAAACCTCAGTCATGTTCCCAGGCCACAGGGTTCCTCCATCAAACCTCAATCGTGTTCCCAGGACACAGGGTTGAAGAATCAAACCAATGTCAAGTTTCCAGGCCATGGGTTTCCTGTACCAGGCCACAGTCTTGTTTCCAGGGCACAGGGTTCCACCATCAACCCTCAGTCAAGTTACCAGTCCACAGGTTTCTGCCATGAAACCTCAGTCAAGTTCCCAGGCCACAGGGTTCCAGAATCAAGCCTCAGTCATTTTGCCAGGGCACAGTGTTCCACAATCAAACCTCAGTCATGATCCCAGGCCACATGTTTCCACAATGAAACCTCAGACATTTTCCTTGGCCACAGGTTTCCAGAATCAACCTCAGTCATATTCCCAGGACACATCGTTCCAGAATCAAACCTCAGTCATGTTCGCAGGCCACAGGTTTCAACAATCAAACCTAAGTCATGTTCCCAGGCCACAGGGTTCCAGAAACCAACGATGTCATGTTCGCAGGCCACAGGGTTCCACAATCAAACCTCAGCCATGTTCCCAAGGCCACAGGGTCCCAGAATACAACCGATGTCATGTTCCCAGGCCACAGGGTTCCAGAAGCAAACCTCAGTCTTGTTCCCAGGGCACAGGTTTCCAGCATCAACCTAATATCATGTTCCCTAGCCACAGTCTTCCAGAATCAAACGTCAGACATGATCCCAGGCCACAGGATTCCAGAATCAAACCGTTCTCATATTCCAAGGCCACAGGGTTCCAGAATCCACCGATGTCATGTTCCCAGGCCACAGGTTTCAACAATCAAACCTAAGTCATGTTCCCAGGACACAGGGTTCCAGATTCAAACCACAATCATGTTCCCACGCCAGAGGCTTCCACAATCAAACCTCAGCCATGTTCCCAGGCCACAGGTTCCCAGAATACAACCGATGTCATGTTCCCAGGTAACAGGGTTCCAGAACCAATCCTCAGTTATGTTCCCAGGCTACAGTGTTCCAGAATAAAACCTCAATCATGTTCCCAGTCCACAGGGTTCCAGAACCAAGGCTCAGTCAGGTTCCCGGGGCACAGTATTCCACATTCTAAACAGATGTCATGTTCCCAGGCCACAGTTTTCAAGAATCACGCCTCAGTCATGTTCCCAGGCCACAGGGATCCAGAATCAAACTGCAGGCATGTTGCCAGGACATAGGGTACCACCATTAAACCTCAGTCATATTCCCAGGCCACAGGTTTCCAGAATCAAACCGATTTCATATTCCCAGGCAACAAGGTACCGGAATCCAAACCGATGTCATGTTCCCAGGCCACAGGATTCCACACTCTAACATCAGTCATCTTCCCAGGCCAATGGTTTCCAGAATCCAACCTCAGTCATATTCACAGGCCACATGGTTCCAATATCAAACCTCAGTCGTGTTCCCAGGACACAGAGTTCCAAAATAAAACCTCAGTCATGTTCCCTGGACACAGGTTTCAGAAATAAAATCCCAGTCATGTTCCCAGGCCACAGGTATCCAGAATCAAACCTCAGTCATATTCCCAGGACACATGGTTCCAGAATCAAACCTCAGTCATGTTCGCAGGCCACAGGTTTCAAAAATCAAACCTCAGTCATGTTCCCAGGACTCAGGTGTCCAGAAATATACCTCTGACATGTTCCCAGGGAACAGGCTTCCAGAAACAAACCTCAGTCACGTTCCCAGGCCACAGGGTTCCAGAACACAACCGATGTCATGTTCCCAGGCCACAGGGTCCCACAATCAAACCTCAGTCATATTCCCAGGCCACAGGGTTCCAGAATCCAACCGATGTCATTTTCCCAGGCCACAGGGTTCCAGATTCAAACCACAGTCATGTTCCCAGGCCAGAGGGTTCCACAATCCAACCTCAGTCATGTTCCCAGGCCACAGGGTTCCAGAATCCAACCGATGTCATGTTCCAAGGCCACAGGGTTCCACAAGCAAACCTCAGTCTTGTTCCCAGAACACAGGTTTCCAGAATCAACCTGATATCATGTTCCCTGGCCACAGTCTTCCAGAATCAAACCTCAGTCATGTTGCCGGGCCACAGGTTTCCACCATCAAACCTCAGACATGTTCCCAGGCCACAGGGTTCCAGAATCAAACCGTTCTCATATTCCAAGGCCACAGCTTTCCCGAATCCACCGATGTCATGTTCCCAGGCCACAGGTTTCAACAATCAAACCTAAGTCATGTTCCCAGGACACAGGGTTCCAGATTCAAACCACAATCATGTTCCCACGCCAGAGGCTTCCACAATCAAACCTCAGCCATGTTCCCAGGCCACAGGTTCCCAGAATACAACCGATGTCATGTTCCGAGGTCACAGGGTTCCAGAAGCAAACCTCAGTCTTGTTCCCAGGACACAGGTTTCCAGAATCAACCTGATATCATGTTCCCTCGCCACAGTCTTCCAGAATCAAACCTCAGACATGTTCCCAGGCCACAGGGTTCCAGAATCAAACTGTTCTCATGATCCCAGGACAAAGGGTTCCAGAAACCAACGATGTCATGTTCGCAGGCCACAGGATTCCACAATCTAACTTCAGCCATGTTCCCAGGCCACAGGGTTCCAGAATCAAACCCCAGTCTTGTTCCCAGGACACAGGTTTCCAGAATCAACCCGATATCATGATCATTGGCCACAATCTTCCAGAATCAAACCTCAGTCATGCTGCCAGGCCCCAGGTTTCCACCATCAAACCTCAGACATGTTCCCAGGCCACAGGGTTCCAGAATCAAACCGTTCTCATGTTCCCAGGTCACAGGGTTCCAGAATCAAACTGTTCTCATGTTCCCAGGCAACAGCGTTCCAGAATCCACCGATGTCATGTTCCCAGGCCACAGGGTTCCAGAATCAATCCTCAGTTATGTTCCCAGGCTACAGGGTTCCAGAATAAAACCTCAGTCAAGATCCCAGTCCACAGGGTTCCAGAACCAAGGCTCAGTCAGATTCCCGGGGCACAGTATTCCACAATCTAAACAGATGTCATGTTCCCAGGCCACAGGTTTCCAGAATCCACCAATGTCATATTCCCAGGCCACAGGGTTCCAGAACCAATCCTCAGTTATGTTCCCAGGCTACAGTGTTCCAGAATAAAACCTCAGTCATGTTCCCAGTCCACAGGGTTCCAGAACCAAGGCTCAGTCAGGTTCCCGGGGCACAGTATTACACAATCTATACAGAAGTCATGTTCCCAGGACAAAGTTTTCAAGAATCACGCCTCAGTCATGTTCCCAGGACACAGGGATCCAGAATCAAACCTCAGTCATGTTCCCAGGACACAAGTGTCCAGATTCAAACAACAGTTAAGTTCCCAGGCCAGAGGGTGGAACAATCAATCCTCAGTCATGTTCCCAGTCCACAGCATTACAGAACCCAACCAATGTCATGTTCCCAGGCCACATGGTTCATGAAGTAAACCTCAGTCTTTTTCCCAGGACACAGGTTTCCAGAATACAACCGATATCATGTTCCCTGGCCACAGTCTTCCAGAATCAAACTTCAGTCATGTTGCCAGGCCATAGGGTACCACCATCAAACCTCAGTCATATGCCCAGGCCACAGGTTTCAAGAATCAAACCGATTTCATGTTCCCAGGCAACAGGGTAACAGAATCCAAACCGATGTCATGTTCTCAAGCCACAGAATTCCACACTCTAACATCAGTCATCTTCCCAGGCCAATGTTTTCCAGAATCAAACCTCAGTCATATTCCCAGGACACATGGTTCCAGAATCAAACCTCAGTCCTGTTCCCAGGACACAGGGTTCCAAAATAAAACCTCAGTCATGTTCCCTGGACACAGGTTTCAGAAATAAAATCCCAGTCATGTTCCCAGGCCACAGGGTTCCAGAATCAAGCCTCAGTCATTTTGCCAGGGCACAGTGTTCCACCATCAAACCTCAGTCATGATCCCAGGCCACATGTTTCCACAATGAAATCTCAGACATTTTCCCAGGCCACAGGTTTCCAGAATCAACCTCAGTCATACTCCCAGGACACATGGTTCCAGAATCAAACCTCAGTCATGTTTGCAGGCCACAGGTTTCAACAATCAAACCTAAGTCAAATTCCCAGGGCACAAATTTCCAGATTCAAACCACACTCATGTTCCCACGCCAGAGGCTTCCACAATCAAACCTCAGCCATGTTCCCAGGCCACAGGGTCCCAGAATACAACCAATGTCATGTTCCAAGGTCACAGGGTTTCAGAAGCAAACCTCAGTCTTGTTCCCAGGACACAGGGTTCCAGAATCAACCTGATATCATGTTCCCTGGCCACAGTCTTCCAGAATCAAACCTCAGTCATGTTCCCAGGACACAAGTATCCAGATTCAAACAACAGTCAAGTTCCCAGGCCAGGGGGTGCCACAATCAATCCTCAGTCATGTTCCCAGGCCACAGCATTACAGAACCCAACCAATGTCATGTTCCCTGTCCACAGGGTTCCTGAAGTAAACCTCAGTCTTTTTCCCAGGACACAGGTTTCCAGAATACAACCGATATCATGTTCCCTGGCCACAGTCTTCCAGAATCAAACCTCAGACATGTTGCCAGGCCCCAGGTTTGCAGCATCAAACCTCAGACATGTTCCCAGGCAACAGGGTTCCAGAATCAAACCGTTCTCATTTTCCCAGGCCACAGGTTTCCATAATCCACCGATGTAATGTTCTCAGGCCACGGGGTTCCAGATTCACGCCTCAGTCATGTTCCCAGGCCACAGGGATCCAGAATCAAACCGATTTCAGGTTCCTAGGCAACAGGGTACCAGAATCCAAACCGATGTCATGTTCCCAGGCCACAGGATTCCACAATCTAATATCAGTCATGTTCCCAGGCGAATGGTTTCCAGAATCAAACCTCAGTCATATTCCCAGGACACATGGTTCCAGAATCAAACCTGAGTCATGTTCGCAGGCCAAAGGTTTCAAAAATCAAACCTCAGTCATGTTCCCAGGACACAAGTGTCCAGAGTCAAACTTCAGTCATGTTCCCAGGGAACAGGCTTTCAGAAACAAACGTCAGTCATGTTCCCATGCCACAGGGTTCCAGAATCAAACCTCAGTCTTGTTCCCAGGACATAGGTTTCCAGGATCAACCCGATATCATGATCCCTGGCCACAGTATTCCAGAATCAAACCTCAGTCATGTTACCAGGCCACAGGGTTCCAGAATAAAGCCTCAGTCATTTTGAAAGGCCACAGGGTACCACCATCAAACCTCAGTCATGTTCCCAGGCCACAGGGTTCCTCCATCAAACCTCAATCGTGTTCCCAGGACACAGGGTTGAAGAATCAAACCAATGTCAAGTTTCCAGGCCATGGGTTTCCTGTACCAGGCCACAGTCTTGTTTCCAGGGCACAGGGTTCCACCATCAACCCTCAGTCAAGTTACCAGTCCACAGGTTTCTGCCATGAAACCTCAGTCAAGTACCCAGGCCACAGGGTTCCAGAATCAAGCCTCAGTCATTTTGCCAGGGCACAGTGTTCCACAATCAAACCTCAGTCATGATCCCAGGCCACATGTTTCCACAATGAAACCTCAGACATTTTCCTTGGCCACAGGTTTCCAGAATCAACCTCAGTCATATTCCCAGGACACATCGTTCCAGAATCAAACCTCAGTCATGTTCGCAGGCCACAGGTTTCAACAATCAAACCTAAGTCATGTTCCCAGGCCACAGGGTTCCAGAAACCAACGATGTCATGTTCGCAGGCCACAGGGTTCCACAATCAAACCTCAGCCATGTTCCCAAGGCCACAGGGTCCCAGAATACAACCGATGTCATGTTCCCAGGCCACAGGGTTCCAGAAGCAAACCTCAGTCTTGTTCCCAGGGCACAGGTTTCCAGCATCAACCTAATATCATGTTCCCTAGCCACAGTCTTCCAGAATCAAACGTCAGACATGATCCCAGGCCACAGGATTCCAGAATCAAACCGTTCTCATATTCCAAGGCCACAGGGTTCCAGAATCCACCGATGTCATGTTCCCAGGCCACAGGTTTCAACAATCAAACCTAAGTCATGTTCCCAGGACACAGGGTTCCAGATTCAAACCACAATCATGTTCCCACGCCAGAGGCTTCCACAATTAAACCTCAGCCATGTTCCCAGGCCACAGGTTCCCAGAATACAACCGATGTCATGTTCCCAGGTAACAGGGTTCCAGAACCAATCCTCAGTTATGTTCCCAGGCTACAGTGTTCCAGAATAAAACCTCAATCATGTTCCCAGTCCACAGGGTTCCAGAACCAAGGCTCAGTCAGGTTCCCGGGGCACAGTATTCCACATTCTAAACAGATGTCATGTTCCCAGGCCACAGTTTTCAAGAATCACGCCTCAGTCATGTTCCCAGGCCACAGGGATCCAGAATCAAACTGCAGGCATGTTGCCAGGACATAGGGTACCACCATTAAACCTCAGTCATATTCCCAGGCCACAGGTTTCCAGAATCAAACCGATTTCATATTCCCAGGCAACAAGGTACCAGAATCCAAACCGATGTCATGTTCCCAGGCCACAGGATTCCACACTCTAACATCAGTCATCTTCCCAGGCCAATGGTTTCCAGAATCAAACCTCAGTCATATTCACAGGCCACATGGTTCCAATATCAAACCTCAGTCGTGTTCCCAGGACACAGAGTTCCAAAATAAAACCTCAGTCATGTTCCCTGGACACAGGTTTCAGAAATAAAATCCCAGTCATGTTCCCAGGCCACAGGTATCCAGAATCAAACCTCAGTCATATTCCCAGGACACATGGTTCCAGAATCAAACCTCAGTCATGTTCGCAGGCCACAGGTTTCAAAAATCAAACCTCAGTCATGTTCCCAGGACTCAGGTGTCCAGAAATATACCTCTGACATGTTCCCAGGGAACAGGCTTCCAGAAACAAACCTCAGTCACGTTCCCAGGCCACAGGGTTCCAGAACACAACCGATGTCATGTTCCCAGGCCACAGGGTCCCACAATCAAACCTCAGTCATATTCCCAGGCCACAGGGTTCCAGAATCCAACCGATGTCATTTTCCCAGGCCACAGGGTTCCAGATTCAAACCACAGTCATGTTCCCAGGCCAGAGGGTTCCACAATCCAACCTCAGTCATGTTCCCAGGCCACAGGGTTCCAGAATCCAACCGATGTCATGTTCCAAGGCCACAGGGTTCCACAAGCAAACCTCAGTCTTGTTCCCAGAACACAGGTTTCCAGAATCAACCCGATATCATGTTCCCTGGCCACAGTCTTCCAGAATCAAACCTCAGTCATGTTGCCGGGCCACAGGTTTCCACCATCAAACCTCAGACATGTTCCCAGGCCACAGGGTTCCAGAATCAAACCGTTCTCATATTCCAAGGCCACAGCTTTCCCGAATCCACCGATGTCATGTTCCCAGGCCACAGGTTTCAACAATCAAACCTAAGTCATGTTCCCAGGACACAGGGTTCCAGATTCAAACCACAATCATGTTCCCACGCCAGAGGCTTCCACAATCAAACCTCAGCCATGTTCCCAGGCCACAGGTTCCCAGAATACAACCGATGTCATGTTCCGAGGTCACAGGGTTCCAGAAGCAAACCTCAGTCTTGTTCCCAGGACACAGGTTTCCAGAATCAACCTGATATCATGTTCCCTGGCCACAGTCTTCCAGAATCAAACCTCAGACATGTTCCCAGGACACAGGGTTCCAGAATCAAACTGTTCTCATGTTCCCAGGACAAAGGGTTCCAGAAACCAACGATGTCATGTTCGCAGGCCACAGGATTCCACAATCTAACTTCAGCCATGTTCCCAGGCCACAGGGTTCCAGAATCAAACCCCAGTCTTGTTCCCAGGACACAGGTTTCCAGAATCAACCCGATATCATGATCATTGGCCACAATCTTCCAGAATCAAACCTCAGTCATGTTGCCAGGCCCCAGGTTTCCACCATCAAACCTCATACATGTTCCCAGGCCACAGGGTTCCAGAATCAAACCGTTCTCATGTTCCCAGGTCACAGGGTTCCAGAATCAAACTGTTCTCATGTTCCCAGGCCACAGCGTTCCAGAATCCACCGATGTCATGTTCCCAGGCCACAGGGTTCCAGAATCAATCCTCAGTTATGTTCCCAGGCTACAGGGTTCCAGAATAAAACCTCAGGCAAGATCCCAGTCCACAGGGTTCCAGAACCAAGGCTCAGTCAAGTTCCCAGGGCACAGTATTCCACAATCGATACAGATGTCATGTTCCCCGGCCACAGTTTTCCAGAATCACGCCTCAGTCATGATCCTAGGCCACAGGGATCCAGAATCAAACCTCAACCATATTCCCAGGCCACATGGTTCCAGAATCAAACATCAGTCGTGTTCCCAGGATACAGGGTTCTAGAATCAAACCTCAGTCTTGTTCCCAGGACACAGGTTTCCAGAATCAACCCGATATCATGTTCCCTGGCCACAGTCTTCCAGAATCAAACCTGAGTCATGTTGCCAGGCCACAGGTTTCTACCATCAAACCTCAGGCATGTTCCCAAGCCACAGGGTTACAGAATCAAACTATTCTCATGTTCCCAGGCCACAGGTTTCCAGAATCCACCGATGCCATGTTCCCAGGCCACAGGGTTCCTGAAGCAATCCTCAGTTATGTTCCCAGGCTACAGGGTTCCAGAATAAAACCTCAGTCATGATCCCAGTCCACAGGGTTCCAGAACCAAGGCTCAGTCAGATTCCCGGGGCACAGTATTCCACAATCTAAACAGATGTCATGTTCCCAGGCCTCAGGGTTCCAGAATCCACCAA
This sequence comes from Balaenoptera physalus, assembly GCF_965194825.1. NCBI lineage: Eukaryota > Metazoa > Chordata > Mammalia > Artiodactyla > Balaenopteridae > Balaenoptera > Balaenoptera physalus. The sequence goes on along the minus strand of NW_028124377.1, from coordinate 24,988 downwards.
TGTCATATTCCCAGGCCACAGGGTTCCAGAACCAATCCTCAGTTATGTTCCCAGGCTACAGTGTTCCAGAATAAAACCTCAGTCATGTTCCCAGTCCACAGGGTTCCAGAACCAAGGCTCAGTCAGGTTCCCGGGGCACAGTATTACACAATCTATACAGAAGTCATGTTCCCAGGCCAAAGTTTTCAAGAATCACGCCTCAGTCATGTTCCCAGGACACAGGGATCCAGAATCAAACCTCAGTCATGTTCCCAGGACACAAGTGTCCAGATTCAAACAACAGTTAAGTTCCCAGGCCAGAGGGTGCAACAATCAATCCTCAGTCATGTTCCCAGTCCACAGCATTACAGAACCCAACCAATGTCATGTTCCCAGGCCACAGGGTTCATGAAGTAAACCTCAGTCTTTTTCCCAGGACACAGGTTTCCAGAATACAACCGATATCATGTTCCCTGGCCACAGTCTTCCAGAATCAAACTTCAGTCATGTTGCCAGGCCATAGGGTACCACCATCAAACCTCAGTCATATTCCCAGGCCACAGGTTTCAAGAATCAAACCGATTTCATGTTCCCAGGCAACAGGGTAACAGAATCCAAACCGATGTCATGTTCTCAAGCCACAGAATTCCACACTCTAACATCAGTCATCTTCCCAGGCCAATGTTTTCCAGAATCAAACCTCAGTCATATTCCCAGGACACATGGTTCCAGAATCAAACCTCAGTCCTGTTCCCAGGACACAGGGTTCCAAAATAAAACCTCAGTCATGTTCCCTGGACACAGGTTTCAGAAATAAAATCCCAGTCATGTTCCCAGGCCACAGGGTTCCAGAATCAAGCCTCAGTCATTTTGCCAGGGCACAGTGTTCCACCATCAAACCTCAGTCATGATCCCAGGCCACATGTTTCCACAATGAAATCTCAGACATTTTCCCAGGCCACAGGTTTCCAGAATCAACCTCAGTCATACTCCCAGGACACATGGTTCCAGAATCAAACCTCAGTCATGTTTGCAGGCCACAGGTTTCAACAATCAAACCTAAGTCAAATTCCCAGGGCACAAATTTCCAGATTCAAACCACACTCATGTTCCCACGCCAGAGGCTTCCACAATCAAACCTCAGCCATGTTCCCAGGCCACAGGGTCCCAGAATACAACCAATGTCATGTTCCAAGGTCACAGGGTTTCAGAAGCAAACCTCAGTCTTGTTCCCAGGACACAGGGTTCCAGAATCAACCTGATATCATGTTCCCTGGCCACAGTCTTCCAGAATCAAACCTCAGTCATGTTCCCAGGACACAAGTATCCAGATTCAAACAACAGTCAAGTTCCCAGGCCAGGGGGTGCCACAATCAATCCTCAGTCATGTTCCCAGGCCACAGCATTACAGAACCCAACCAATGTCATGTTCCCTGTCCACAGGGTTCCTGAAGTAAACCTCAGTCTTTTTCCCAGGACACAGGTTTCCAGAATACAACCGATATCATGTTCCCTGGCCACAGTCTTCCAGAATCAAACCTCAGACATGTTGCCAGGCCCCAGGTTTGCAGCATCAAACCTCAGACATGTTCCCAGGCAACAGGGTTCCAGAATCAAACCGTTCTCATTTTCCCAGGCCACAGGTTTCCATAATCCACCGATGTAATGTTCTCAGGCCACGGGGTTCCAGATTCACGCCTCAGTCATGTTCCCAGGCCACAGGGATCCAGAATCAAACCGATTTCAGGTTCCTAGGCAACAGGGTACCAGAATCCAAACCGATGTCATGTTCCCAGGCCACAGGATTCCACAATCTAATATCAGTCATGTTCCCAGGCGAATGGTTTCCAGAATCAAACCTCAGTCATATTCCCAGGACACATGGTTCCAGAATCAAACCTGAGTCATGTTCGCAGGCCAAAGGTTTCAAAAATCAAACCTCAGTCATGTTCCCAGGACACAAGTGTCCAGAGTCAAACTTCAGTCATGTTCCCAGGGAACAGGCTTTCAGAAACAAACGTCAGTCATGTTCCCATGCCACAGGGTTCCAGAATCAAACCTCAGTCTTGTTCCCAGGACATAGGTTTCCAGGATCAACCTGATATCATGATCCCTGGCCACAGTATTCCAGAATCAAACCTCAGTCATGTTACCAGGCCACAGGGTTCCAGAATAAAGCCTCAGTCATTTTGAAAGGCCACAGGGTACCACCATCAAACCTCAGTCATGTTCCCAGGCCACAGGGTTCCTCCATCAAACCTCAATCGTGTTCCCAGGACACAGGGTTGAAGAATCAAACCAATGTCAAGTTTCCAGGCCATGGGTTTCCTGTACCAGGCCACAGTCTTGTTTCCAGGGCACAGGGTTCCACCATCAACCCTCAGTCAAGTTACCAGTCCACAGGTTTCTGCCATGAAACCTCAGTCAAGTTCCCAGGCCACAGGGTTCCAGAATCAAGCCTCAGTCATTTTGCCAGGGCACAGTGTTCCACAATCAAACCTCAGTCATGATCCCAGGCCACATGTTTCCACAATGAAACCTCAGACATTTTCCTTGGCCACAGGTTTCCAGAATCAACCTCAGTCATATTCCCAGGACACATCGTTCCAGAATCAAACCTCAGTCATGTTCGCAGGCCACAGGTTTCAACAATCAAACCTAAGTCATGTTCCCAGGCCACAGGGTTCCAGAAACCAACGATGTCATGTTCGCAGGCCACAGGGTTCCACAATCAAACCTCAGCCATGTTCCCAAGGCCACAGGGTCCCAGAATACAACCGATGTCATGTTCCCAGGCCACAGGGTTCCAGAAGCAAACCTCAGTCTTGTTCCCAGGGCACAGGTTTCCAGCATCAACCTAATATCATGTTCCCTAGCCACAGTCTTCCAGAATCAAACGTCAGACATGATCCCAGGCCACAGGATTCCAGAATCAAACCGTTCTCATATTCCAAGGCCACAGGGTTCCAGAATCCACCGATGTCATGTTCCCAGGCCACAGGTTTCAACAATCAAACCTAAGTCATGTTCCCAGGACACAGGGTTCCAGATTCAAACCACAATCATGTTCCCACGCCAGAGGCTTCCACAATCAAACCTCAGCCATGTTCCCAGGCCACAGGTTCCCAGAATACAACCGATGTCATGTTCCCAGGTAACAGGGTTCCAGAACCAATCCTCAGTTATGTTCCCAGGCTACAGTGTTCCAGAATAAAACCTCAATCATGTTCCCAGTCCACAGGGTTCCAGAACCAAGGCTCAGTCAGGTTCCCGGGGCACAGTATTCCACATTCTAAACAGATGTCATTTTCCCAGGCCACAGTTTTCAAGAATCACGCCTCAGTCATGTTCCCAGGCCACAGGGATCCAGAATCAAACTGCAGGCATGTTGCCAGGACATAGGGTACCACCATTAAACCTCAGTCATATTCCCAGGCCACAGGTTTCCAGAATCAAACCGATTTCATATTCCCAGGCAACAAGGTACCGGAATCCAAACCGATGTCATGTTCCCAGGCCACAGGATTCCACACTCTAACATCAGTCATCTTCCCAGGCCAATGGTTTCCAGAATCAAACCTCAGTCATATTCACAGGCCACATGGTTCCAATATCAAACCTCAGTCGTGTTCCCAGGACACAGAGTTCCAAAATAAAACCTCAGTCATGTTCCCTGGACACAGGTTTCAGAAATAAAATCCCAGTCATGTTCCCAGGCCACAGGTATCCAGAATCAAACCTCAGTCATATTCCCAGGACACATGGTTCCAGAATCAAACCTCAGTCATGTTCGCAGGCCACAGGTTTCAAAAATCAAACCTCAGTCATGTTCCCAGGACTCAGGTGTCCAGAAATATACCTCTGACATGTTCCCAGGGAACAGGCTTCCAGAAACAAACCTCAGTCACGTTCCCAGGCCACAGGGTTCCAGAACACAACCGATGTCATGTTCCCAGGCCACAGGGTCCCACAATCAAACCTCAGTCATATTCCCAGGCCACAGGGTTCCAGAATCCAACCGATGTCATTTTCCCAGGCCACAGGGTTCCAGATTCAAACCACAGTCATGTTCCCAGGCCAGAGGGTTCCACAATCCAACCTCAGTCATGTTCCCAGGCCACAGGGTTCCAGAATCCAACCGATGTCATGTTCCAAGGCCACAGGGTTCCACAAGCAAACCTCAGTCTTGTTCCCAGAACACAGGTTTCCAGAATCAACCCGATATCATGTTCCCTGGCCACAGTCTTCCAGAATCAAACCTCAGTCATGTTGCCGGGCCACAGTTTTCCACCATCAAACCTCAGACATGTTCCCAGGCCACAGGGTTCCAGAATCAAACCGTTCTCATATTCCAAGGCCACAGCTTTCCCGAATCCACCGATGTCATGTTCCCAGGCCACAGGTTTCAACAATCAAACCTAAGTCATGTTCCCAGGACACAGGGTTCCAGATTCAAACCACAATCATGTTCCCAAGCCAGAGGCTTCCACAATCAAACCTCAGCCATGTTCCCAGGCCACAGGTTCCCAGAATACAACCGATGTCATGTTCCGAGGTCACAGGGTTCCAGAAGCAAACCTCAGTCTTGTTCCCAGGACACAGGTTTCCAGAATCAACCTGATATCATGTTCCCTGGCCACAGTCTTCCAGAATCAAACCTCAGACATGTTCCCAGGACACAGGGTTCCAGAATCAAACTGTTCTCATGTTCCCAGGACAAAGGGTTCCAGAAACCAACGATGTCATGTTCGCAGGCCACAGGATTCCACAATCTAACTTCAGCCATGTTCCCAGGCCACAGGGTTCCAGAATCAAACCCCAGTCTTGTTCCCAGGACACAGGTTTCCAGAATCAACCCGATATCATGATCATTGGCCACAATCTTCCAGAATCAAACCTCAGTCATGTTGCCAGGCCCCAGGTTTCCACCATCAAACCTCATACATGTTCCCAGGCCACAGGGTTCCAGAATCAAACCGTTCTCATGTTCCCAGGTCACAGGGTTCCAGAATCAAACTGTTCTCATGTTCCCAGGCCACAGCGTTCCAGAATCCACCGATGTCATGTTCCCAGGCCACAGGGTTCCAGAATCAATCCTCAGTTATGTTCCCAGGCTACAGGGTTCCAGAATAAAACCTCAGGCAAGATCCCAGTCCACAGGGTTCCAGAACCAAGGCTCAGTCAAGTTCCCAGGGCACAGTATTCCACAATCGATACAGATGTCATGTTCCCCGGCCACAGTTTTCCAGAATCACGCCTCAGTCATGATCCCAGGCCACAGGGATACAGAATCAAACCTCAACCATATTCCCAGGCCACATGGTTCCAGAATCAAACATCAGTCGTGTTCCCAGGATACAGGGTTCTAGAATCAAACCTCAGTCTTGTTCCCAGGACACAGGTTTCCAGAATCAACCCGATATCATGTTCCCTGGCCACAGTCTTCCAGAATCAAACCTGAGTCATGTTGCCAGGCCACAGGTTTCTACCATCAAACCTCAGGCATGTTCCCAGGCCACAGGGTTACAGAATCAAACTATTCTCATGTTCCCAGGCCACAGGTTTCCAGAATCCACCGATGTCATGTTCCCAGGCCACAGGGTTCCTGAAGCAATCCTCAGTTATGTTCCCAGGCTACAGGGTTCCAGAATAAAACCTCAGTCATGATCCCAGTCCACAGGGTTCCAGAACCAAGGCTCAGTCAGATTCCCGGGGCACAGTATTCCACAATCTAAACAGATGTCATGTTCCCAGGCCTCAGGGTTCCAGAATCCACCAATGTCATATTCCCAGGCCACAGGGTTCCAGAACCAATCCTCAGTTATGTTCCCAGGCTACAGTGTTCCAGAATAAAACCTCAGTCATGTTCCCAGTCCACAGGGTTCCAGAACCAAGGCTCAGTCAGGTTCCCGGGGCACAGTATTACACAATCTATACAGAAGTCATGTTCCCAGGCCAAAGTTTTCAAGAATCACGCCTCAGTCATGTTCCCAGGACACAGGGATCCAGAATCAAACCTCAGTCATGTTCCCAGGACACAAGTGTCCAGATTCAAACAACAGTTAAGTTCCCAGGCCAGAGGGTGCAACAATCAATCCTCAGTCATGTTCCCAGTCCACAGCATTACAGAACCCAACCAATGTCATGTTCCCAGGCCACAGGGTTCATGAAGTAAACCTCAGTCTTTTTCCCAGGACACAGGTTTCCAGAATACAACCGATATCATGTTCCCTGGCCACAGTCTTCCAGAATCAAACTTCCGTCATGTTGCCAGGCCATAGGGTACCACCATCAAACCTCAGTCATATTCCCAGGCCACAGGTTTCAAGAATCAAACCGATTTCATGTTCCCAGGCAACAGGGTAACAGAATCCAAACCGATGTCATGTTCTCAAGCCACAGAATTCCACACTCTAACATCAGTCATCTTCCCAGGCCAATGTTTTCCAGAATCAAACCTCAGTCATATTCCCAGGACACATGGTTCCAGAATCAAACCTCAGTCCTGTTCCCAGGACACAGGGTTCCAAAATAAAACCTCAGTCATGTTCCCTGGACACAGGTTTCAGAAATAAAATCCCAGTCATGTTCCCAGGCCACAGGGTTCCAGAATCAAGCCTCAGTCATTTTGCCAGGGCACAGTGTTCCACCATCAAACCTCAGTCATGATCCCAGGCCACATGTTTCCACAATGAAATCTCAGACATTTTCCCAGGCCACAGGTTTCCAGAATCAACCTCAGTCATACTCCCAGGACACATGGTTCCAGAATCAAACCTCAGTCATGTTTGCAGGCCACAGGTTTCAACAATCAAACCTAAGTCAAATTCCCAGGGCACAAAGTTCCAGATTCAAACCACACTCATGTTCCCACGCCAGAGGCTTCCACAATCAAACCTCAGCCATGTTCCCAGGCCACAGGGTCCCAGAATACAACCAATGTCATGTTCCAAGGTCACAGGGTTTCAGAAGCAAACCTCAGTCTTGTTCCCAGGACACAGGGTTCCAGAATCAACCTGATATCATGTTCCCTGGCCACAGTCTTCCAGAATCAAACCTCAGTCATGTTCCCAGGACACAAGTATCCAGATTCAAACAACAGTCAAGTTCCCAGGCCAGGGGGTGCCACAATCAATCCTCAGTCATGTTCCCAGGCCACAGCATTACAGAACCCAACCAATGTCATGTTCCCTGTCCACAGGGTTCCTGAAGTAAACCTCAGTCTTTTTCCCAGGACACAGGTTTCCAGAATACAACCGATATCATGTTCCCTGGCCACAGTCTTCCAGAATCAAACCTCAGACATGTTGCCAGGCCCCAGGTTTGCAGCATCAAACCTCAGACATGTTCCCAGGCAACAGGGTTCCAGAATCAAACCGTTCTCATTTTCCCAGGCCACAGGGTTCCAGATTCACGCCTCAGTCATGTTCCCAGGCCACAGGGATCCAGAATCAAACCGATTTCAGGTTCCTAGGCAACAGGGTACCAGAATCCAAACCGATGTCATGTTCCCAGGCCACAGGATTCCACAATCTAATATCAGTCATGTTCCCAGGCGAATGGTTTCCAGAATCAAACCTCAGTCATATTCCCAGGACACATGGTTCCAGAATCAAACCTGAGTCATGTTCGCAGGCCAAAGGTTTCAAAAATCAAACCTCAGTCATGTTCCCAGGACACAAGTGTCCAGAGTCAAACTTCAGTCATGTTCCCAGGGAACAGGCTTTCAGAAACAAACGTCAGTCATGTTCCCATGCCACATGGTTCCAGAATCAAACCTCAGTCTTGTTCCCAGGACATAGGTTTCCAGGATCAACCCGATATCATGATCCCTGGCCACAGTATTCCAGAATCAAACCTCAGTCATGTTACCAGGCCACAGGGTTCCAGAATAAAGCCTCAGTCATTTTGAAAGGCCACAGGGTACCACCATCAAACCTCAGTCATGTTCCCAGGCCACAGGGTTCCTCCATCAAACCTCAATCGTGTTCCCAGGACACAGGGTTGAAGAATCAAACCAATGTCAAGTTTCCAGGCCATGGGTTTCCTGTACCAGGCCACAGTCTTGTTTCCAGGGCACAGGGTTCCACCATCAACCCTCAGTCAAGTTACCAGTCCACAGGTTTCTGCCATGAAACCTCAGTCAAGTTCCCAGGCCACAGGGTTCCAGAATCAAGCCTCAGTCATTTTGCCAGGGCACAGTGTTCCACAATCAAACCTCAGTCATGATCCCAGGCCACATGTTTCCACAATGAAACCTCAGACATTTTCCTTGGCCACAGGTTTCCAGAATCAACCTCAGTCATATTCCCAGGACACATCGTTCCAGAATCAAACCTCAGTCATGTTCGCAGGCCACAGGTTTCAACAATCAAACCTAAGTCATGTTCCCAGGCCACAGGGTTCCAGAAACCAACGATGTCATGTTCGCAGGCCACAGGGTTCCACAATCAAACCTCAGCCATGTTCCCAAGGCCACAGGGTCCCAGAATACAACCGATGTCATGTTCTCAGGCCACAGGGTTCCAGAAGCAAACCTCAGTCTTGTTCCCAGGGCACAGGTTTCCAGCATCAACCTAATATCATGTTCCCTAGCCACAGTCTTCCAGAATCAAATGTCAGACATGATCCCAGGCCACAGGATTCCAGAATCAAACCGTTCTCATATTCCAAGGCCACAGGGTTCCAGAATCCACCGATGTCATGTTCCCAGGCCACAGGTTTCAACAATCAAACCTAAGTCATGTTCCCAGGACACAGGGTTCCAGATTCAAACCACAATCATGTTCCCACGCCAGAGGCTTCCACAATCAAACCTCAGCCATGTTCCCAGGCCACAGGTTCCCAGAATACAACCGATGTCATGTTCCCAGGTAACAGGGTTCCAGAACCAATCCTCAGTTATGTTCCCAGGCTACAGTGTTCCAGAATAAAACCTCAATCATGTTCCCAGTCCACAGGGTTCCAGAACCAAGGCTCAGTCAGGTTCCCGGGGCACAGTATTCCACATTCTAAACAGATGTCATGTTCCCAGGCCACAGTTTTCCAGAATCACGCCTCAGTCATGATCCCAGGCCACAGGGATACAGAATCAAACCTCAACCATATTCCCAGGCCACATGGTTCCAGAATCAAACATCAGTCGTGTTCCCAGGATACAGGGTTCTAGAATCAAACCTCAGTCTTGTTCCCAGGACACAGGTTTCCAGAATCAACCCGATATCATGTTCCCTGGCCACAGTCTTCCAGAATCAAACCTGAGTCATGTTGCCAGGCCACAGGTTTCTACCATCAAACCTCAGGCATGTTCCCAGGCCACAGGGTTACAGAATCAAACTATTCTCATGTTCCCAGGCCACAGGTTTCCAGAATCCACCGATGTCATGTTCCCAGGCCACAGGGTTCCTGAAGCAATCCTCAGTTATGTTCCCAGGCTACAGGGTTCCAGAATAAAACCTCAGTCATGATCCCAGTCCACAGGGTTCCAGAACCAAGGCTCAGTCAGATTCCCGGGGCACAGTATTCCACAATCTAAACAGATGTCATGTTCCCAGGCCTCAGGGTTCCAGAATCCACCAATGTCATATTCCCAGGCCACAGGGTTCCAGAACCAATCCTCAGTTATGTTCCCAGGCTACAGTGTTCCAGAATAAAACCTCAGTCATGTTCCCAGTCCACAGGGTTCCAGAACCAAGGCTCAGTCAGGTTCCCGGGGCACAGTATTACACAATCTATACAGAAGTCATGTTCCCAGGCCAAAGTTTTCAAGAATCACGCCTCAGTCATGTTCCCAGGACACAGGGATCCAGAATCAAACCTCAGTCATGTTCCCAGGACACAAGTGTCCAGATTCAAACAACAGTTAAGTTCCCAGGCCAGAGGGTGCAACAATCAATCCTCAGTCATGTTCCCAGTCCACAGCATTACAGAACCCAACCAATGTCATGTTCCCAGGCCACAGGGTTCATGAAGTAAACCTCAGTCTTTTTCCCAGGACACAGGTTTCCAGAATACAACCGATATCATGTTCCCTGGCCACAGTCTTCCAGAATCAAACTTCCGTCATGTTGCCAGGCCATAGGGTACCACCATCAAACCTCAGTCATATTCCCAGGCCACAGGTTTCAAGAATCAAACCGATTTCATGTTCCCAGGCAACAGGGTAACAGAATCCAAACCGATGTCATGTTCTCAAGCCACAGAATTCCACACTCTAACATCAGTCATCTTCCCAGGCCAATGTTTTCCAGAATCAAACCTCAGTCATATTCCCAGGACACATGGTTCCAGAATCAAACCTCAGTCCTGTTCCCAGGACACAGGGTTCCAAAATAAAACCTCAGTCATGTTCCCTGGACACAGGTTTCAGAAATAAAATCCCAGTCATGTTCCCAGGCCACAGGGTTCCAGAATCAAGCCTCAGTCATTTTGCCAGGGCACAGTGTTCCACCATCAAACCTCAGTCATGATCCCAGGCCACATGTTTCCACAATGAAATCTCAGACATTTTCCCAGGCCACAGGTTTCCAGAATCAACCTCAGTCATACTCCCAGGACACATGGTTCCAGAATCAAACCTCAGTCATGTTTGCAGGCCACAGGTTTCAACAATCAAACCTAAGTCAAATTCCCAGGGCACAAAGTTCCAGATTCAAACCACACTCATGTTCCCACGCCAGAGGCTTCCACAATCAAACCTCAGCCATGTTCCCAGGCCACAGGGTCCCAGAATACAACCAATGTCATGTTCCAAGGTCACAGGGTTTCAGAAGCAAACCTCAGTCTTGTTCCCAGGACACAGGGTTCCAGAATCAACCTGATATCATGTTCCCTGGCCACAGTCTTCCAGAATCAAACCTCAGTCATGTTCCCAGGACACAAGTATCCAGATTCAAACAACAGTCAAGTTCCCAGGCCAGGGGGTGCCACAATCAATCCTCAGTCATGTTCCCAGGCCACAGCATTACAGAACCCAACCAATGTCATGTTCCCTGTCCACAGGGTTCCTGAAGTAAACCTCAGTCTTTTTCCCAGGACACAGGTTTCCAGAATACAACCGATATCATGTTCCCTGGCCACAGTCTTCCAGAATCAAACCTCAGACATGTTGCCAGGCCCCAGGTTTGCAGCATCAAACCTCAGACATGTTCCCAGGCAACAGGGTTCCAGAATCAAACCGTTCTCATTTTCCCAGGCCACAGGGTTCCAGATTCACGCCTCAGTCATGTTCCCAGGCCACAGGGATCCAGAATCAAACCGATTTCAGGTTCCTAGGCAACAGGGTACCAGAATCCAAACCGATGTCATGTTCCCAGGCCACAGGATTCCACAATCTAATATCAGTCATGTTCCCAGGCGAATGGTTTCCAGAATCAAACCTCAGTCATATTCCCAGGACACATGGTTCCAGAATCAAACCTGAGTCATGTTCGCAGGCCAAAGGTTTCAAAAATCAAACCTCAGTCATGTTCCCAGGACACAAGTGTCCAGAGTCAAACTTCAGTCATGTTCCCAGGGAACAGGCTTTCAGAAACAAACGTCAGTCATGTTCCCATGCCACATGGTTCCAGAATCAAACCTCAGTCTTGTTCCCAGGACATAGGTTTCCAGGATCAACCCGATATCATGATCCCTGGCCACAGTATTCCAGAATCAAACCTCAGTCATGTTACCAGGCCACAGGGTTCCAGAATAAAGCCTCAGTCATTTTGAAAGGCCACAGGGTACCACCATCAAACCTCAGTCATGTTCCCAGGCCACAGGGTTCCTCCATCAAACCTCAATCGTGTTCCCAGGACACAGGGTTGAAGAATCAAACCAATGTCAAGTTTCCAGGCCATGGGTTTCCTGTACCAGGCCACAGTCTTGTTTCCAGGGCACAGGGTTCCACCATCAACCCTCAGTCAAGTTACCAGTCCACAGGTTTCTGCCATGAAACCTCAGTCAAGTTCCCAGGCCACAGGGTTCCAGAATCAAGCCTCAGTCATTTTGCCAGGGCACAGTGTTCCACAATCAAACCTCAGTCATGATCCCAGGCCACATGTTTCCACAATGAAACCTCAGACATTTTCCTTGGCCACAGGTTTCCAGAATCAACCTCAGTCATATTCCCAGGACACATCGTTCCAGAATCAAACCTCAGTCATGTTCGCAGGCCACAGGTTTCAACAATCAAACCTAAGTCATGTTCCCAGGCCACAGGGTTCCAGAAACCAACGATGTCATGTTCGCAGGCCACAGGGTTCCACAATCAAACCTCAGCCATGTTCCCAAGGCCACAGGGTCCCAGAATACAACCGATGTCATGTTCTCAGGCCACAGGGTTCCAGAAGCAAACCTCAGTCTTGTTCCCAGGGCACAGGTTTCCAGCATCAACCTAATATCATGTTCCCTAGCCACAGTCTTCCAGAATCAAATGTCAGACATGATCCCAGGCCACAGGATTCCAGAATCAAACCGTTCTCATATTCCAAGGCCACAGGGTTCCAGAATCCACCGATGTCATGTTCCCAGGCCACAGGTTTCAACAATCAAACCTAAGTCATGTTCCCAGGACACAGGGTTCCAGATTCAAACCACAATCATGTTCCCACGCCAGAGGCTTCCACAATCAAACCTCAGCCATGTTCCCAGGCCACAGGTTCCCAGAATACAACCGATGTCATGTTCCCAGGTAACAGGGTTCCAGAACCAATCCTCAGTTATGTTCCCAGGCTACAGTGTTCCAGAATAAAACCTCAATCATGTTCCCAGTCCACAGGGTTCCAGAACCAAGGCTCAGTCAGGTTCCCGGGGCACAGTATTCCACATTCTAAACAGATGTCATGTTCCCAGGCCACAGTTTTCAAGAATCACGCCTCAGTCATGTTCCCAGGCCACAGGGATCCAGAATCAAACTGCAGGCATGTTGCCAGGACATAGGGTACCACCATTAAACCTCAGTCATATTCCCAGGCCACAGGTTTCCAGAATCAAACCGATTTCATATTCCCAGGCAACAAGGTACCGGAATCCAAACCGATGTCATGTTCCCAGGCCACAGGATTCCACACTCTAACATCAGTCATCTTCCCAGGCCAATGGTTTCCAGAATCAAACCTCAGTCATATTCACAGGCCACATGGTTCCAATATCAAACCTCAGTCGTGTTCCCAGGACACAGAGTTCCAAAATAAAACCTCAGTCATGTTCCCTGGACACAGGTTTCAGAAATAAAATCCCAGTCATGTTCCCAGGCCACAGGTATCCAGAATCAAACCTCAGTCATATTCCCAGGACACATGGTTCCAGAATCAAACCTCAGTCATGTTCGCAGGCCACAGGTTTCAAAAATCAAACCTCAGTCATGTTCCCAGGACTCAGGTGTCCAGAAATAAACCTCTGACATGTTCCCAGGGAACAGGCTTCCAGAAACAAACCTCAGTCACGTTCCCAGGCCACAGGGTTCCAGAACACAACCGATGTCATGTTCCCAGGCCACAGGGTCCCACAATCATACCTCAGTCATATTCCCAGGCCACAGGGTTCCAGAATCCAACCGATGTCATTTTCCCAGGCCACAGGGTTCCAGATTCAAACCACAGTCATGTTCCCAGGCCAGAGGGTTCCACAATCCAACCTCAGTCATGTTCCCAGGCCACAGGGTTCCAGAATCCAACCGATGTCATGTTCCAAGGCCACAGGGTTCCACAAGCAAACCTCAGTCTTGTTCCCAGGACACAGGTTTCCAGAATCAACCCGATATCATGTTCCCTGGCCACAGTCTTCCAGAATCAAACCTCAGTCATGTTGCCGGGCCACAGGTTTCCACCATCAAACCTCAGACATGTTCCCAGGCCACAGGGTTCCAGAATCAAACCGTTCTCATATTCCAAGGCCACAGCTTTCCCGAATCCACCGATGTCATGTTCCCAGGCCACAGGTTTCAACAATCAAACCTAAGTCATGTTCCCAGGACACAGGGTTCCAGATTCAAACCACAATCATGTTCCCACGCCAGAGGCTTCCACAATCAAACCTCAGCCATGTTCCCAGGCCACAGGTTCCCAGAATACAACCGATGTCATGTTCCGAGGTCACAGGGTTCCAGAAGCAAACCTCAGTCTTGTTCCCAGGACACAGGTTTCCAGAATCAACCTGATATCATGTTCCCTGGCCACAGTCTTCCAGAATCAAACCTCAGACATGTTCCCAGGCCACAGGGTTCCAGAATCAAACTGTTCTCATGTTCCCAGGACAAAGGGTTCCAGAAACCAACGATGTCATGTTCGCAGGCCACAGGATTCCACAATCTAACTTCAGCCATGTTCCCAGGCCACAGGGTTCCAGAATCAAACCCCAGTCTTGTTCCCAGGACACAGGTTTCCAGAATCAACCCGATATCATGATCATTGGCCACAATCTTCCAGAATCAAACCTCAGTCATGCTGCCAGGCCCCAGGTTTCCACCATCAAACCTCAGACATGTTCCCAGGCCACAGGGTTCCAGAATCAAACCGTTCTCATGTTCCCAGGTCACAGGGTTCCAGAATCAAACTGTTCTCATGTTCCCAGGCAACAGCGTTCCAGAATCCACCGATGTCATGTTCCCAGGCCACAGGGTTCCAGAATAAAACCTCAGTCAAGATCCCAGTCCACAGGGTTCCAGAACCAAGGCTCAGTCAAGTTCCCAGGGCACAGTATTCCACAATCGATACAGATGTCATGTTCCCCGGCCACAGTTTTCCAGAATCACGCCTCAGTCATGATCGCAGGCCACAGGGATCCAGAATCAAACCTCAACCATATTCCCAGGCCACATGGTTCCAGAATCAAACATCAGTCGTGTTCCCAGGATACAGGGTTCTAGAATCAAACCTCAGTCTTGTTCCCAGGACACAGGTTTCCAGAATCAACCCGATATCATGTTCCCTGGCCACAGTCTTCCAGAATCAAACCTGAGTCATGTTGCCAGGCCACAGGTTTCTACCATCAAACCTCAGGCATGTTCCCAGGCCACAGGGTTACAGAATCAAACTATTCTCATGTTCCCAGGCCACAGGTTTCCAGAATCCACCGATGTCATGTTCCCAGGCCACAGGGTTCCTGAAGCAATCCTCAGTTATGTTCCCAGGCTACAGGCTTCCAGAATAAAACCTCAGTCATGATCCCAGTCCACAGGGTTCCAGAACCAAGGCTCAGTCAGATTCCCGGGGCACAGTATTCCACAATCTAAACAGATGTCATGTTCCCAGGCCTCAGGGTTCCAGAATCCACCAATGTCATATTCCCAGGCCACAGGGTTCCAGAACCAATCCTCAGTTATGTTCCCAGGCTACAGTGTTCCAGAATAAAACCTCAGTCATGTTCCCAGTCCACAGGGTTCCAGAACCAAGGCTCAGTCAGGTTCCCGGGGCACAGTATTACACAATCTATACAGAAGTCATGTTCCCAGGCCAAAGTTTTCAAGAATCACGCCTCAGTCATGTTCCCAGGACACAGGGATCCAGAATCAAACCTCAGTCATGTTCCCAGGACACAAGTGTCCAGATTCAAACAACAGTTAAGTTCCCAGGCCAGAGGGTGCAACAATCAATCCTCAGTCATGTTCCCAGTCCACAGCATTACAGAACCCAACCAATGTCATGTTCCCAGGCCACAGGGTTCATGAAGTAAACCTCAGTCTTTTTCCCAGGACACAGGTTTCCAGAATACAACCGATATCATGTTCCCTGGCCACAGTCTTCCAGAATCAAACTTCAGTCATGTTGCCAGGCCATAGGGTACCACCATCAAACCTCAGTCATATGCCCAGGCCACAGGTTTCAAGAATCAAACCGATTTCATGTTCCCAGGCAACAGGGTAACAGAATCCAAACCGATGTCATGTTCTCAAGCCACAGAATTCCACACTCCAACATCAGTCATCTTCCCAGGCCAATGTTTTCCAGAATCAAACCTCAGTCATATTCCCAGGACACATGGTTCCAGAATCAAACCTCAGTCCTGTTCCCAGGACACAGGGTTCCAAAATAAAACCTCAGTCATGTTCCCAGGCCACAGGTTCCAGAATCAAGCCTCAGTCATTTTGCCAGGGCACAGTGTTCCACCATCAAACCTCAGTCATGATCCCAGGCCACATGTTTCCACAATGAAATCTCAGACATTTTCCCAGGCCACAGGTTTCCAGAATCAACCTCAGTCATACTCCCAGGACACATGGTTCCAGAATCAAACCTCAGTCATGTTTGCAGGCCACAGGTTTCAACAATCAAACCTAAGTCAAATTCCCAGGGCACAAAGTTCCAGATTCAAACCACACTCATGTTCCCACGCCAGAGGCTTCCACAATCAAACCTCAGCCATGTTCCCAGGCCACAGGGTCCCAGAATACAACCAATGTCATGTTCCAAGGTCACAGGGTTTCAGAAGCAAACCTCAGTCTTGTTCCCAGGACACAGGGTTCCAGAATCAACCTGATATCATGTTCCCTGGCCACAGTCTTCCAGAATCAAACCTCAGTCATGTTCCCAGGACACAAGTGTCCAGATTCAAACAACAGTCAAGTTCCCAGGCCAGGGGGTGCCACAATCAATCCTCAGTCATGTTCCCAGGCCACAGCATTACAGAACCCAACCAATGTCATGTTCCCTGTCCACAGGGTTCCTGAAGTAAACCTCAGTCTTTTTCCCAGGACACAGGTTTCCAGAATACAACCGATATCATGTTCCCTGGCCACAGTCTTCCAGAATCAAACCTCAGACATGTTGCCAGGCCCCAGGTTTGCAGCATCAAACCTCAGACATGTTCCCAGGCAACAGGGTTCCAGAATCAAACCGTTCTCATTTTCCCAGGCCACAGGTTTCCATAATCCACCGATGTAATGTTCTCAGGCCACGGGGTTCCAGATTCACGCCTCAGTCATGTTCCCAGGCCACAGGGATCCAGAATCAAACCGATTTCAGGTTCCTAGGCAACAGGGTACCAGAATCCAAACCGATGTCATGTTCCCAGGCCACAGGATTCCACAATCTAATATCAGTCATGTTCCCAGGCGAATGGTTTCCAGAATCAAACCTCAGTCATATTCCCAGGACACATGGTTCCAGAATCAAACCTGAGTCATGTTCGCAGGCCAAAGGTTTCGACAATCAAACCTCAGTCATGTTCCCAGGACACAGGTGTCCAGAGTCAAACCTCAGTCATGTTCCCAGGGAACAGGCTTTCAGAAACAAACGTCAGTCATGTTCCCAGGCCACAGGGTTCCAGAATCAAACCTCAGTCTTGTTCCCAGGGCATAGGTTTCCAGGATCAACCCGATATCATGATCCCTGACCACAGAATTCCAGAATCAAACCTCAGTAATTTTGCCAGGCCACAGTGTTCCAGAATAAAGCCTCAGTCATTTTGAAAGGCCACAGGGTACCACCATCAAACCTCAGTCATGTTCCCAGGCCACAGGGTTCCTCCATCAAACCTCAATCATGTTTCCAGGACACAGGGTTCAAGAATCAAACCAATGTCAAGTTTCCAGGCCATGGGTTTCCTGTACCAGGCCACAGTCTTGTTTCCAGGGCACAGGGTTCCAACATCAACCCTCAGTCATGTTGCCAGTCCACAGGTTTCTGCCATGAAACCTCAGTCAATTTCCCAGGCCACAGGGTTCAGAATCAAGCCTCAGTCATTTTGCCAGGGCACAGTGTTCCACAAACAAACCTCAGTCATGATCCCAGGCCACATGTTTCCACAATGAAACCTCAGACATTTTCCTTGGCCACAGGTTTCCAGAATCAACCTCAGTCATATTCCCAGGACACATCGTTCCAGAATCAAACCTCAGTCATGTTCGCAGGCCACAGGTTTCAACAATCAAACCTAAGTCATGTTCCCAGGCCACAGTGTTCCAGAAACAAACGATGTCATGTTCGCAGGCCACAGGGTTCCACAATCAAACCTCAGCCATGTTCCCAAGGCCACAGGGTCCCAGAATACAACCGATGTCATGTTCCCAGGCCACAGGGTTCCAGAAGCAAACCTCAGTCTTGTTCCCAGGGCACAGGTTTCCAGCATCAACCTAATATCATGTTCCCTAGCCACAGTCTTCCAGAATCAAATGTCAGACATGATCCCAGGCCACAGGATTCCAGAATCAAACCGTTCTCATATTCCAAGGCCACAGGGTTCCAGAATCCACCGATGTCATGTTCCCAGGCCACAGGTTTCAACAATCAAACCTAAGTCATGTTCCCAGGACACAGGGTTCCAGATTCAAACCACAATCATGTTCCCACGCCAGAGGCTTCCACAATCAAACCTCAGCCATGTTCCCAGGCCACAGGTTCCCAGAATACAACCGATGTCATGTTCCCAGGTAACAGGGTTCCAGAACCAATCCTCAGTTATGTTCCCAGGCTACAGTGTTCCAGAATAAAACCTCAATCATGTTCCCAGTCCACAGGGTTCCAGAACCAAGGCTCAGTCAGGTTCCCGGGGCACAGTATTCCACATTCTAAACAGATGTCATTTTCCCAGGCCACAGTTTTCAAGAATCACGCCTCAGTCATGTTCCCAGGACACAGGGATCCAGAATCAAACTGCAGGCATGTTGCCAGGACATAGGGTACCACCATTAAACCTCAGTCATATTCCCAGGCCACAGGTTTCCAGAATCAAACCGATTTCATATTCCCAGGAAACAAGGTACCGGAATCCAAACCGATGTCATGTTCCCAGGCCACAGGATTCCACACTCTAACATCAGTCATCTTCCCAGGCCAATGGTTTCCAGAATCAAACCTCAGTCATATTCACAGGCCACATGGTTCCAATATCAAACCTCAGTCGTGTTCCCAGGACACAGAGTTCCAAAATAAAACCTCAGTCATGTTCCCTGGACACAGGTTTCAGAAATAAAATCCCAGTCATGTTCCCAGGCCACAGGTATCCAGAATCAAACCTCAGTCATATTCCCAGGACACATGGTTCCAGAATCAAACCTCAGTCATGTTCGCAGGCCACAGGTTTCAAAAATCAAACCTCAGTCATGTTCCCAGGACTCAGGTGTCCAGAAATATACCTCTGACATGTTCCCAGGGAACAGGCTTCCAGAAACAAACCTCAGTCACGTTCCCAGGCCACAGGGTTCCAGAACACAACCGATGTCATGTTCCCAGGCCACAGGGTCCCACAATCAAACCTCAGTCATATTCCCAGGCCACAGGGTTCCAGAATCCAACCGATGTCATTTTCCCAGGCCACAGGGTTCCAGATTCAAACCACAGTCATGTTCCCAGGCCAGAGGGTTCCACAATCCAACCTCAGTCATGTTCCCAGGCCACAGGGTTCCAGAATCCAACCGATGTCATGTTCCAAGGCCACAGGGTTCCACAAGCAAACCTCAGTCTTGTTCCCAGAACACAGGTTTCCAGAATCAACCCGATATCATGTTCCCTGGCCACAGTCTTCCAGAATCAAACCTCAGTCATGTTGCCGGGCCACAGGTTTCCACCATCAAACCTCAGACATGTTCCCAGGCCACAGGGTTCCAGAATCAAACCGTTCTCATATTCCAAGGCCACAGCTTTCCCGAATCCACCGATGTCATGTTCCCAGGCCACAGGTTTCAACAATCAAACCTAAGTCATGTTCCCAGGACACAGGGTTCCAGATTCAAACCACAATCATGTTCCCACGCCAGAGGCTTCCACAATCAAACCTCAGCCATGTTCCCAGGCCACAGGTTCCCAGAATACAACCGATGTCATGTTCCGAGGTCACAGGGTTCCAGAAGCAAACCTCAGTTTTGTTCCCAGGACACAGGTTTCCAGAATCAACCTGATATCATGTTCCCTCGCCACAGTCTTCCAGAATCAAACCTCAGACATGTTCCCAGGCCACAGGGTTCCAGAATCAAACTGTTCTCATGATCCCAGGACAAAGGGTTCCAGAAACCAACGATGTCATGTTCGCAGGCCACAGGATTCCACAATCTAACTTCAGCCATGTTCCCAGGCCACAGGGTTCCAGAATCAAACCCCAGTCTTGTTCCCAGGACACAGGTTTCCAGAATCAACCCGATATCATGATCATTGGCCACAATCTTCCAGAATCAAACCTCAGTCATGCTGCCAGGCCCCAGGTTTCCACCATCAAACCTCAGACATGTTCCCAGGCCACAGGGTTCCAGAATCAAACCGTTCTCATGTTCCCAGGTCACAGGGTTCCAGAATCAAACTGTTCTCATGTTCCCAGGCAACAGCGTTCCAGAATCCACCGATGTCATGTTCCCAGGCCACAGGGTTCCAGAATCAATCCTCAGTTATGTTCCCAGGCTACAGGGTTCCAGAATAAAACCTCAGTCAAGATCCCAGTCCACAGGGTTCCAGAACCAAGGCTCAGTCAAGTTCCCAGGGCACAGTATTCCACAATCGATACAGATGTCATGTTCCCCGGCCACAGTTTTCCAGAATCACGCCTCAGTCATGATCGCAGGCCACAGGGATCCAGAATCAAACCTCAACCATATTCCCAGGCCACATGGTTCCAGAATCAAACATCAGTCGTGTTCCCAGGATACAGGGTTCTAGAATCAAACCTCAGTCTTGTTCCCAGGACACAGGATTCCAGAATCAACCCGATATCATGTTCCCTGGCCACAGTCTTCCAGAATCAAACCTGAGTCATGTTGCCAGGCCACAGGTTTCTACCATCAAACCTCAGGCATGTTCCCAGGCCACAGGGTTACAGAATCAAACTATTCTCATGTTCCCAGGCCACAGGTTTCCAGAATCCACCGATGTCATGTTCCCAGGCCACAGGGTTCCTGAAGCAATCCTCAGTTATGTTCCCAGGCTACAGGCTTCCAGAATAAAACCTCAGTCATGATCCCAGTCCACAGGGTTCCAGAACCAAGGCTCAGTCAGATTCCCGGGGCACAGTATTCCACAATCTAAACAGATGTCATGTTCCCAGGCCTCAGGGTTCCAGAATCCACCAATGTCATATTCCCAGGCCACAGGGTTCCAGAACCAATCCTCAGTTATGTTCCCAGGCTACAGTGTTCCAGAATAAAACCTCAGTCATGTTCCCAGTCCACAGGGTTCCAGAACCAAGGCTCAGTCAGGTTCCCGGGGCACAGTATTACACAATCTATACAGAAGTCATGTTCCCAGGCCAAAGTTTTCAAGAATCACGCCTCAGTCATGTTCCCAGGACACAGGGATCCAGAATCAAACCTCAGTCATGTTCCCAGGACACAAGTGTCCAGATTCAAACAACAGTTAAGTTCCCAGGCCAGAGGGTGCAACAATCAATCCTCAGTCATGTTCCCAGTCCACAGCATTACAGAACCCAACCAATGTCATGTTCCCAGGCCACAGGGTTCATGAAGTAAACCTCAGTCTTTTTCCCAGGACACAGGTTTCCAGAATACAACCGATATCATGTTCCCTGGCCACAGTCTTCCAGAATCAAACTTCAGTCATGTTGCCAGGCCATAGGGTACCACCATCAAACCTCAGTCATATGCCCAGGCCACAGGTTTCAAGAATCAAACCGATTTCATGTTCCCAGGCAACAGGGTAACAGAATCCAAACCGATGTCATGTTCTCAAGCCACAGAATTCCACACTCTAACATCAGTCATCTTCCCAGGCCAATGTTTTCCAGAATCAAACCTCAGTCATATTCCCAGGACACATGGTTCCAGAATCAAACCTCAGTCCTGTTCCCAGGACACAGGGTTCCAAAATAAAACCTCAGTCATGTTCCCTGGACACAGGTTTCAGAAATAAAATCCCAGTCATGTTCCCAGGCCACAGGGTTCCAGAATCAAGCCTCAGTCATTTTGCCAGGGCACAGTGTTCCACCATCAAACCTCAGTCATGATCCCAGGCCACATGTTTCCACAATGAAATCTCAGACATTTTCCCAGGCCACAGGTTTCCAGAATCAACCTCAGTCATACTCCCAGGACACATGGTTCCAGAATCAAACCTCAGTCATGTTTGCAGGCCACAGGTTTCAACAATCAAACCTAAGTCAAATTCCCAGGGCACAAAGTTCCAGATTCAAACCACACTCATGTTCCCACGCCAGAGGCTTCCACAATCAAACCTCAGCCATGTTCCCAGGCCACAGGGTCCCAGAATACAACCAATGTCATGTTCCAAGGTCACAGGGTTTCAGAAGCAAACCTCAGTCTTGTTCCCAGGACACAGGGTTCCAGAATCAACCTGATATCATGTTCCCTGGCCACAGTCTTCCAGAATCAAACCTCAGTCATGTTCCCAGGACACAAGTATCCAGATTCAAACAACAGTCAAGTTCCCAGGCCAGGGGGTGCCACAATCAATCCTCAGTCATGTTCCCAGGCCACAGCATTACAGAACCCAACCAATGTCATGTTCCCTGTCCACAGGGTTCCTGAAGTAAACCTCAGTCTTTTTCCCAGGACACAGGTTTCCAGAATACAACCGATATCATGTCCCCTGGCCACAGTCTTCCAGAATCAAACCTCAGACATGTTGCCAGGCCCCAGGTTTGCAGCATCAAACCTCAGATATGTTCCCAGGCAACAGGGTTCCAGAATCAAACCGTTCTCATTTTCCCAGGCCACAGGTTTCCATAATCCACCGATGTAATGTTCTCAGGCCACGGGGTTCCAGATTCACGCCTCAGTCATGTTCCCAGGCCACAGGGATCCAGAATCAAACCGATTTCAGGTTCCTAGGCAACAGGGTACCAGAATCCAAACCGATGTCATGTTCCCAGGCCACAGGATTCCACAATCTAATATCAGTCATGTTCCCAGGCGAATGGTTTCCAGAATCAAACCTCAGTCATATTCCCAGGACACATGGTTCCAGAATCAAACCTGAGTCATGTTCGCAGGCCAAAGGTTTCAAAAATCAAACCTCAGTCATGTTCCCAGGACACAAGTGTCCAGAGTCAAACTTCAGTCATGTTCCCAGGGAACAGGCTTTCAGAAACAAACGTCAGGCATGTTCCCATGCCACAGGGTTCCAGAATCAAACCTCAGTCTTGTTCCCAGGACATAGGTTTCCAGGATCAACCCGATATCATGATCCCTGGCCACAGTATTCCAGAATCAAACCTCAGTCATGTTACCAGGCCACAGGGTTCCAGAATAAAGCCTCAGTCATTTTGAAAGGCCACAGGGTACCACCATCAAACCTCAGTCATGTTCCCAGGCCACAGGGTTCCTCCATCAAACCTCAATCGTGTTCCCAGGACACAGGGTTGAAGAATCAAACCAATGTCAAGTTTCCAGGCCATGGGTTTCCTGTACCAGGCCACAGGCTTGTTTCCAGGGCACAGGGTTCCCCATCAACCCTCAGTCAAGTTACCAGTCCACAGGTTTCTGCCATGAAACCTCAGTCAAGTTCCCAGGCCACAGGGTTCCAGAATCAAGCCTCAGTCATTTTGCCAGGGCACAGTGTTCCACAATCAAACCTCAGTCATGATCCCAGGCCACATGTTTCCACAATGAAACCTCAGACATTTTCCTTGGCCACAGGTTTCCAGAATCAACCTCAGTCATATTCCCAGGACACATCGTTCCAGAATCAAACCTCAGTCATGTTCGCAGGCCACAGGTTTCAACAATCAAACCTAAGTCATGTTCCCAGGCCACAGGGTTCCAGAAACCAACGATGTCATGTTCGCAGGCCACAGGGTTCCACAATCAAACCTCAGCCATGTTCCCAAGGCCACAGGGTCCCAGAATACAACCGATGTCATGTTCCCAGGCCACAGGGTTCCAGAAGCAAACCTCAGTCTTGTTCCCAGGGCACAGGTTTCCAGCATCAACCTAATATCATGTTCCCTAGCCACAGTCTTCCAGAATCAAACGTCAGACATGATCCCAGGCCACAGGATTCCAGAATCAAACCGTTCTCATATTCCAAGGCCACAGGGTTCCAGAATCCACCGATGTCATGTTCCCAGGCCACAGGTTTCAACAATCAAACCTAAGTCATGTTCCCAGGACACAGGGTTCCAGATTCAAACCACAATCATGTTCCCACGCCAGAGGCTTCCACAATCAAACCTCAGCCATGTTCCCAGGCCACAGGTTCCCAGAATACAACCGATGTCATGTTCCCAGGTAACAGGGTTCCAGAACCAATCCTCAGTTATGTTCCCAGGCTACAGTGTTCCAGAATAAAACCTCAATCATGTTCCCAGTCCACAGGGTTCCAGAACCAAGGCTCAGTCAGGTTCCCGGGGCACAGTATTCCACATTCTAAACAGATGTCATTTTCCCAGGCCACAGTTTTCAAGAATCACGCCTCAGTCATGTTCCCAGGCCACAGGGATCCAGAATCAAACTGCAGGCATGTTGCCAGGACATAGGGTACCACCATTAAACCTCAGGCATATTCCCAGGCCACAGGTTTCCAGAATCAAACCGATTTCATATTCCCAGGCAACAAGGTACCGGAATCCAAACCGATGTCATGTTCCCAGGCCACAGGATTCCACACTCTAACATCAGTCATCTTCCCAGGCCAATGGTTTCCAGAATCAAACCTCAGTCATATTCACAGGCCACATGGTTCCAATATCAAACCTCAGTCGTGTTCCCAGGACACAGAGTTCCAAAATAAAACCTCAGTCATGTTCCCTGGACACAGGTTTCAGAAATAAAATCCCAGTCATGTTCCCAGGCCACAGGTATCCAGAATCAAACCTCAGTCATATTCCCAGGACACATGGTTCCAGAATCAAACCTCAGTCATGTTCGCAGGCCACAGGTTTCAAAAATCAAACCTCAGTCATGTTCCCAGGACTCAGGTGTCCAGAAATAAACCTCTGACATGTTCCCAGGGAACAGGCTTCCAGAAACAAACCTCAGTCACGTTCCCAGGCCACAGGGTTCCAGAACACAACCGATGTCATGTTCCCAGGCCACAGGGTCCCACAATCAAACCTCAGTCATATTCCCAGGCCACAGGGTTCCAGAATCCAACCGATGTCATTTTCCCAGGCCACAGGGTTCCAGATTCAA